>NC_072026.1:22589556-22779784 GCF_027791375.1 Indicator indicator
CTGCAAAAACCTCCAGGGATGAGGCTTCCACCACCTCCCTGGGCAACCTCTGCCAGTCTCTCACCACCCTCATGGGGAACAACTTCTTCCTGACATCCAATCTGAATCTCCCCACTTCCAGTTTTGCTCCATTCCCCTTAGTCCTATCATTCCCTGACACCCTAAAAAGTCTCTCCACAGCTTTCTTGTAGGCTCCCTTCAGATACTGGAAGAATCATCCAGCCCAACCCCCCTGCCAGAGCAGGGTCACCTCTACCAGATCACACAGGTACACCTCCAAATGCGTCTTGAATATCTCCAGGGAGGGAAACTCCACAATCCCCCTGGGCAGCCTGCTCCAGTGTCATACATCATATACCAAGCACTTGTCTTTTACTCCCTGAACTGTGACTCTCATAAGCCTCCCTATAATTTCCCCCCAAAATCCTCCACCTACAAAACTCCCACCCCGGATTTGATGTTGTTTCCTGTCCTGGGAGCCATCCCTTGTGATAGGCTCAGTTGCAGTGTATTCTGTGAGCTCTTAGCAAAGCTACTGGTATCATTTCTGTGTCCTCAATGTGCCTGTCTCTGCAGCCATCTGATGATGACACCATCAGCCTTCACTCCCAGGTATCAGAATCAACAAGAGAACAGACATTAAGGAATGACAATCATGTCATGGGAAGTAAACTCGATCCACAGAAAGGTAATCACCTGTTGTGCTTCTGCCAGCTTAGGCAATGGAAGTCCTTAAGTGATCTAATGGCTCAAAATTCCATGACCACATTGGTGTTGGACTTCCATCATTTCAGAAAACAAAGGAATAGTCACAAATGGACAAGGCCAGAAAGAGAGAATTAAGATTAGCTCAAGGAGATATGATTTCATTGTTGTGCTTTTTCTGGCATTGGGAAATAGGCTGAGAGAGTTGGGGCTGTTCAAGCCTGGAGAAGAGAAGGCTCCAGAGGGACCTTAGAGGAGCCTTCCAGGACCTGAAGGGGGCTACAGGAGATCTAGGGAGGGATTTTGACAAGGGCTGGGAGTGACAGGATGAGGGACAATGGCTTTGAGCTGGGAGAGGGGAGATTGAGACTGGGGATGAGGAAGAAATACCTGTGGCACTTGGTGACATGGTTTAGTAGTCATGAGGTTTTGGTGACAGGTTGGACTTTGATGATCCTTGAGGTCTTTTCCAACCTTGGTGATTCTGTGAAATTCTTTAGAGTGAGGGTGGGGAGACACAGGAACAAGTTGCCCAAGGAGGCTGTAGCTGCCTCCTCCCTGGAGGTGTTGAAGGCCAGGCTGGATGAGGCCTTGAGCAGCCTGGGCTGGTGGGAGGTGTCCCTGCCCATGGCAAGGGAGTTTGAACTAGATAATCTTTAAGGTCCCTTCCAACCCAAACCACTCTGTGAATCTGTATCTCTGTGGGTTTTTGATCAGTACTTACCTCTCTCAGGAATACCATTTGGTTTAATTCCATCTTTCCCTTCTTCATCACCCCTCACTAGACCAGGAGGTTTATGATTACATTGATCCGAACGCCGAAGAGGGAGCTGTTCCTGAGCAGAGAGATGTACAGATTGGACCATTGCTGTCTTACATCAAGGTAGCTTGACACAAGGAAAAAAAAAATCTGTTCAGCAGGCTTGCTTTGTTAAAAAAACTCCCAGTCTAAGTGTGGGGTTTTTTTTTGTTGTGTAAGGAACGTGGGAAACATCCTGAGAAATCCCAGAAAGTAGAGCAGAATGAGGACTGGGCAGATGAAAAAAGGTAAATCTTGATCTTTTTGGGGAAGGTTTTACTGACAACTGTGGGTGAGGGCAGTTTTGTTTTACTCTCCTTGCATGTGGAGCAAAGAAATGTCCTATTACATGGGTAGAGAGCTCCTTGGATGGAAAATAAGCTCCTAAGAAGCACTGCTTAGTTCTTGTGCTGTAACGTGGCTGTTCCTGTGTGTGGTGTACTGAAGTCAGGCAAGTCACTAATGTGTCATTTTCAGACCTCAGAAAGAGCAGCTGCTGGCTGAAGATGATGATGAACTCAAAGAAGTGACTGACTTGAGGAAAATAGCAGCTCAGTTACTGCAGCAGGAACAAAAACACAGGTATTGCAGTCCTAGTTCAGGTAACTGATTGGAATGAATTGATTAGTTCTCTTCAACTTGCCTTATACCAAAAGCTCTCAGCACCTTACACCTGGGGAAGCTTTGTCCAACTGTTACACAGTTACTGTCACACTTTCAAGATACCTGTCTGGTGTTTCTTATCATGAAATTGCTGTCTAGAGAAGCAGAGATGTTCCTTCTATGGAGAGGAAAAGATGAATTTGGCTCTTTTGTTTTGAGGTATCCTAACAGGGGAGACCCTGGAACCAGCTTGCCCAGGAAGGCTGTGGATGTTGTTTGGATGAGGCCTTGAGCAACCTGGGCTAGTGGGAGGTGTCCCTGCCCATGGCAGAAGGTTAGAATAAATGATCTTCAAGGTCCCTTCCAACCCAAACCATTCTGTGCTGGGCATCACAAGGCAAAGGTTGTTGAAAAGGTGATGGAGAGCAAGCAGCAGATGAAAGGAATGGACTGGAGAAGTTAACTGTGTAAAAGCAGCAGGAGGGACCAGCTGCACTTGCAGAGGGTGTGAACAGGCTCAAGCAGGAGCTATGTGCTCTGATTCTGCTCTGATGCCGTTACAAAGCAGGGAAATGACCAGTGAAGTACTTAGCCCTTTACTGAAAGGGAAAAGTTTGTAGTTCATTAACTAAGAATTCATTAACTGGCAGTCCTTCATCATCAGGCAGGAAGGGATTTAACCTCACACCAACATGAATATGGCAGGTGGGGAGGGGAGGAATATAGTGGGGGGATATGGTAGGTGGTGTGGGGGGAGTATGGTAGGTTGGGGGGGATATGGCAGGTAGGGTGGGGGGTGGATGGCAGGTAGGGTGAGGGAGGATATAGTAGCAGAAGTGTGTGTGTGTGAAAAATGAACTAGGTTTTATTTAGAAATGTATTCATTTCTTTCTCTTTTATTATAGATTAGGTTTTATCCAGCCCTCCATGCTGTGTATTTAAATTTGCCAGTTCCCATTGTGAAGGGGGAAAAAAATCAGAATGAAATCCTCATGCCAATACATTCTTTTTAACTTCCCCCCCCCAAAAAAAAAGGCAAAAGAAAAGACCAATAATGCTAAATTTCCTTCTATTAATTTATGAATAAAGGGAGAAGGTGTTTTTCTGATAGCACATTTTTATATGCTAGCTCTTTGTACTGCAGATGGGGCTTGCTTGATTAGTTTTCCCATTTCCTGGCTCTCTAATCATTTGAAATACCAAACCACTTCTCTTCTGAAGTACTGCAACTTCAGTTTTGCTCATCATATGTTGTTGTATCTTACTGCAGTCATCTTGCTAATGGTTGTGCTTTGTCCTTGATTTGTTCAGGCATTTAAGTGAAGTTTTACCTCTCCGCATCCCTGCTTTTCAAGATTGTTAATGTGTCTTTTAAGTCCATGAGGGCAAAATTCCCTCAGGTAGAAAATTCAGCCCTGATTCTTGTTGTTAATTGATCATTTCTTGCCATAGGAGCAATGGGAAGAGAATATTGAGGGGTTCAGTGAAGGTATTTCTGTGTTTATTTGTGGTCAATGTAACAGCAATGAGAAGAATATTGAGGGGCTCAGTGAGGGTATTTCTGTGTTTATATGAATTGATCATTTCTTACTATGAACAGCAATGAGAAGAATATTGAGGGGTTCAGTGAAAGTATTTCTGTGTTTATTTGTGGTCAATGTGTTCAATCTGAGTGAAGAGACTCCTGAGGGAAGCCAGCATCACAAAATAATTGCTTATCAGTCACGTTGCTGTTCATTCCGTGTTGGTTGGTTGCTGGCTCTGTGTTTGGTTTTAAATATTATGCAGTCTCTTTTTTTTTTTTTGCTTGCTTTTTTAATGACTTCCCTGTCCTCTCTCATCAACCTGTCCTGCTTCCTGCTTCCTTCTGTGGCTTTGGTGTCCATGAAATGTGAATGCAGACGAAGGCCTTTAAGCTATAGAACTTCATTCAGTGAAAAACTCTTCCAGAGGACAAGGGCAGCAGGACGTGCATCAAGGTATAAAGTGTGTGTAGAGCTTCAGATTTCCAGAGTTCAAATGTGGATAAAACCCCCAGTTTGGGGCATTTATTTAACAAAAATGGAATGAAGGGGTTGGGCAAGTCAGCCTAGGATCATTTGTGATAAAAGATAGATTGCAGTGCTTTTATTGTTGTGTAAGATGAAATGCTGCTTAAGGAAAATATTTCATTAGGCAGCTCTTCAAAGAGCAGTTCAAAAGAGTCCAAAGCTAGAAGCATAATTTCCTGTATGTTGCTTTCTTTTCTTTCTCCTTCTCTGGAGACATTTAAAGCCTGCCTGGACACATTCCTGTGTGACCTGCCCTGGGTGATCCTGCTCTGGCAGCAGGGTTGGACTTGATGGTCTCCAGAGGGTCCCTTCCAACCCCAGCCATTCTGTGATTCTTTTGTTTGCTTGTTTTTTTAACTATATAGCATTTCAAGTATAGAACCTCAGGCAGAAGAGGGTTTTAATTGTTTTCAATTCAAGGTATTTTGGTTTTAAAGTGACAATTTTCAGTGACAGCCATGAGGGAAGCATTTGCAGGCAGCACAAACCTCCCAGGTAACAAGAAATCTGGAATGGGCTGTGTAGGTTGTGCCCAGACATGGAGGGGATGAATCCAAGAGAATTCAGACTTTGTTATTTTATCAGTCGAAGCTCCATAACTTACTCTGGGTATACTCCTGGATATTTTTCAAGTGAAGGTAGGGGATAGCTTAGATGAACTAAGCTTTGTTAGTACCAAATGAGCCCATTTGAGTTCGCATCAAAATGAAGTCTGAGTTCTTACCTGACAGTGATGTCTTAAAACTGTTGAAGTTCTGAAGAGCACAGCTTATGACCACAAAGCAGAGCCATGTGTGAAGACAGCAGACTGCTCCTGAATGAGCTTAAAAAACCTTTTATTTGGTCTCACTGTAAAATGTTTAGCATCTTTATATACACTTTGTAGATCCTAGGCAGTACTTTGCCTGTTTAAACTTGAAGATAGCTAACCTTAAAATAGCATTACCATCATTCACTTAATTTCTGTCCCTTAGTCATGCTGTTAGGTTTGCTCACAATAGGAAAAGAATCACAGAATGGCTCAGGGTAAAAGGGACCTCAAAGATCATCTACTCCAAACCCCCCGCCATGGGCAAGGACACCGCTCAGCTAGCCCAGGTTGTTCAACCTGGCCTTGAACACCTCCAGGGAGGAGGCATCCATAATCTCCCTGGGCAGCCTGCTGCAGAGTCTCACCACCCTCCTACTGAAGAACTTCTTCCTCAGCTCCAGTCTAGCCCTGCTCTGCCTCAGCTTCAAACCATTCTCCCTTGGCCTGTCTCTAGACACCCTCAGGAAAAGTCTCTCTGCAGCCTTCCTGCAGGATCCCTTCAGGTCCTGGCAGGCAGCTTTAGGGCCGCTCTGGAGTCTTCCCCAGGCTGCACACCCCCAGCTCCCTCAGCCTGTCCTCATGGCAGAGGTGCTGCAGCCTTTGGATCATCCTTGTGGCTTCCTCTGGACTCACTCCAGCAGCTCTGTGTCCTTCTGCTGGGGACCCCAGAGCTGGAGGCAGGACTGGAGGTGAGGTCTGAGCAGAGCAGAGCCCAGGGGCAGAATCCCCTCTCCTGCCCTGCTGCCCACACTCCTCTGGCTGCAGCCAGCACACAGCTGCCTGCTGGGCTGCAGGAGGGCACTGCTGACTCCTGGGGAGCTGCTCAGCACCCAGCACCCCCAAGGCTTTTTCTGCAGGGCTGACTCAACCCACTCAGCACCCAGCCTGGATTTGTGCCTGGGGTTGGCCTGACTTGGGTTCAGGACCCTGGACTTTGAACCTCATGCGGTCATTCTGTTAGGTTTGCTCAAAATATGAAAGAGTATGTGACTGAGGAGAGGTTTCACCTTTTAAATTCTCAAACTTTTAGGAATTATTTTACAGTATCATAATTGGTCTTGCCATCAACTTGAAGTATAGAACCATGGAATAGTGTGGGTTGGAAGAAATGTTCAAGTGTCATCCAGTCCAACCCCTCTGACTTCAGCAGGGAGCTCCTCCACTACATCAGATTGCTCAGAGCCTTCCTGAGCCTGATCTTGGGTATCTCCAGGGATGGGGCCTCAACTGCCTCCCTGGGCAACCTGTTGCAATGTTCCACCACCCTCATGGTGCAGAACTTGTTCCTAACATCCAATCTAAGTCTGCTCTTCTCTAATTTCAAACCATTGTCCCTTGTGCTGTCACTGCAGGCCGTTGGAATCAGTCCCTCTGCAGCCTTCTTGTAGCCTCTTCAGTTACTGGAAGGTGAATTTCTCGTTGCTTTCCACTGAAGACAGCAAACTAGTTTAAATTCTCCCTAAAAAGGAATTACTTGCAAACAGCATGTTTAGACTGTGGTTTGATAACCTATACTCTGAGTGCTATTTTCTGTAACACTTTTTCAGGCTGTAGTATAATTTAATTCTGCAATGCACCCTCAAAAGTCAAAAACTCCCAAGTTTCTGGAGACTAATTCTAGTGAGCAGATGCTGCAAACTGGAAAAGGGGAGATTGAGACTGGAGATGAGGAAGAAATCCTTTCCAGTGAGGGTGGTGAGACACTGGCACAGCTTGCCCAGGGAGGCTGTGGATGTCCCCTCCCTGGAGGTGTTCAAGGCCAGGCTGGATGAAGCCTTGAGCAAGCTGGGCTGGTGGGAGGTGTCCCTGCCCATGGCAGGGGGGTTGGAACTGGATGAGCTTTAAGGTCCCTTCCAACCCAACCCATTCTGTGACTCTCTGAAACAGAATGCTGCAGGCTGTTGGTTTACAGCTTTAACTTCTCACAATCCCATTAAACTGAGGCTCACACAGTGGGAGATTGAAACTCCAAATGAGATTACTGAGCTCCAAATTATCACAGCAATCAGGCCTGAGTGAAAAATCATCCATCAGGTAGGTAATGGTTGTAGTGCCCTATGGGATAGGGATGAATCACACCCAGGTGCTTACTGCTTTGCTTCCATTGAGGAGCTGTTTTCCTTCCCATTCTTTCTGATTCTTAGTACCTTCTAGCTCCCCACATAATCCAGCAGAAGTACACTTTGATCACAGTTCTGCACATGAAGTCAGTGTCACATCCCTACCTCCCAGGCTTCAGAATTACTCATTCCAGTTCCTCTACAACCTGACCCTTGAAAACATTGAGGCATTAAGGGAGTGTTTTGTTACTTTTACACTTCAGGCATCCATATGAGCTCATCTGTGTGTGTGCTTGGTGGTGAAAAAAGCCATTTCTGAACCTGTGTGGCAATCCAGGGTGCTTTTAACTGTTTCCCAGTTAGAAAACTGGGATTTCCATTGGTTCATTGCTGCAGTAGATATTTCTCTTAGGCCTTAACCTGTTTCTCCATCTCCACCTCTCCCTTTTCCCTTCATTTCCTTTGCACTCACAGTGTTTCTTACTCAGCCACCTTTTTACCTGCTCCTACTGATTTGACTTCTTGTGCTCAGCCTGTGCATCATTGCTCTGCTTTAGGTTAACTGTTTGCTGTCTTCTAATTGTAGTGAGCAGGGGAGCTTATTTCTGTTGAGAGCAGTGTAACTTTGCCAGAGGTGTGAGATCACTTGAAACAGGAGAAAAAGAAGAGGAGGTTTCATTTTTCATTAGAGTTATCATCAAGTTTTGCTCCCTTAAAATTCAGAACTCAAAATATTTCAAGAGCTGGGAACAATATTGTTGATTTCAATGGAAGCAGGATTGGATTTCCTATATGTATGCACACTTCTAAGTGTCATCTTAATGTCCAAAGCTTTTTATTCCCAGGAAAATGTTATGCAGTGGAAGTATTCTAAGAAAGCTGTTGAATAAATATGTTGTGTGTTTGTTTTTTTTTTTTTTTTCTTTTCAGGCTTCTTAATCATTCAGTTTCAGTAAATGCAAGGAACAGGCCAAAGCAGCAAATGGAGCCTGAGAAATGGTATTGATTATGCTTTCATGTATCACAGCTCTCAGTATTTTATGTGTAGTTACTTTGGGCCACTGCTGCCATCTTCTGTCATGATGGGTTTAGCCCAAGATGAAACAGAAGCTGCACAAATACTCTGGGTTTGAGTCAGGTTTAAAAAAGAAAAACCCAGAAAATCTGTTCTTCTGAGCCTTTGGGAAGGTTGATGTCATCCAGGAATTGGAGAAGAGAAGGCTCTGGGGAGACCTTAGAGCTGCATTTCAATATCTGAAGGGGACCTCCAGGCAGGCTGGGGAGGGACTGTTCAGAAGGACCTGTGGGGATAGGATGAGGGGCAGGGGTTTGAAACTGGGGCAGGGGTTTGAAACTGGAGCAGGGGAGATTTAGGTCAGACATGAGGAGAAGAGAAGGGTGAGAGGGAACCTTAACAATGCCTAGAGATACCTGAAGGGTGGCTGTCAGGAGGATGAAGCCAGTGTCTTTTCAGTGATGGGATAAGGGGCAGTGGATGTAAACTGAATCACAGGAAGTTCCATCTCAGCAGGAGGAGAAGCTTCTTTACTATGAGGGTGCTGGAGCCCTGGCACAGGCTGCCCAGAGAGGTTGTGTTTTCTTCTCTGGAGATCTTCAAAACCTGCCTGGATGTGTTCCTGTGTGGCCTGCTTTGCAGGGGGCTTGGACTGAATGATCTATGAGGTCCCTTCCAATCCCTAACATTCCGCGACCCTAACATTCTGTGATTCTGTGATCATTTTACCCTCCACTATTAGTCTAAATTTCTGCTATGTAGAGCTAACAGTCAGTGAAGCAATGTGAGTCCCCCAAAAGTTTAAGAGTAGATATTTTGTCACTTTTGCACAAAATGTTTCATTGTTTGCTTTGAGAAACAAAGCAATGAAGCTGCATTGGTAATCCCTGAAGGTAAAAGATGCTTAAGAGCTTAATGTGAATGATGGAGTGTGGAAGATCTCTTAGCAGCATGGGGTAAAGGAGAGTGAAATGTGATTTGAGACTTCATTCAAGTGGTCATACTTCTTTAGCCACAGCATCACAGAATGGTAGGGGTTGGAAGAGACCTATGGAGATCATCCAGTCCAACCCCCTTGCCAGAGCAGGGTCAGCCAGGGCAGGTTACACAGGAACACATCCAGGTGGGTTTGGAGAACATCTCCAGAGAAGCAGACTCCACAGCCTCTCTGGGCAGCCTGATCCAGGGCTCCAGCACCCTCACAGTGAAAAAGTTTTCCCTTCTGTTCCTGTGGAGCCTCCTCTGCCCCAGCTTGCTCCCATTGCCCCTTGCGCTGTCCTTGGACATCACTGGGCAGAGCCTGGCTCTGTCCTCCTGACAGTCAACATTGTAGGTAGCCAAAGAAATTCTGTACTGCTGCAGAGAAGCTGCTTTATAAGTGTTTGCTTTTTGATATTTGTCAGATAATCTGGTTTTAAAGAACACACAGTAGTAGAAAGTTTCATAATACCTCTCTCATCTTAATTTTTAGTGTCTCAGCAGATGAAGTGAATTCCTCTGTGTCCCCATACAGCTGGCAGGTAAATAGTCAAATGGAAATGTGATGGCTTCATGTTTGAGTGATGTGGGTTTGGTTGGTGTTCTGTATTTCCAAGAGAAAACTTCTATGCATTCATATAGCTGTGTACACACAGAGGGTTGTTGTGCCTGGAGAAGAGGAGGCTGAGGGAAGACCTCATTGCTCTCTACAACTGAAAGGAAGTTGGAGCCTTCGGTGCCTTCCAAACATATCTGCAGAAATTAGATATTAGGAGGAAGTTCTTTAGAGTGAGGGTAGTGAGATACTGGCACAGGTTGCCCAGGGAGGCTGTGGATGCCCCCTCCCTGAAGGTGTTCAAGGCCAGGCTGGATGAGGCCTTGAGTAACCTGGTCTAGTGAAAAGTGTCCCTGCCCATGGCAGGGGGTTGGAACTGGCTGATCTTTAAGGTCCCTTCCAACCTAAACCATTCCATGAATGAATTAGTCAAGGCAGAAAAGGCTCTTGTTTTCTTAAAAATTATTTCATAGATTCTTTTTCTTCTATGGAAATGTGGTTTAGGATTTAAAAGGAAATAATTGATGTCTACCAGAATCACTATTAAGACTAAGAACACTTACGTCATAAAGTTAGATTATTTTTCCCCATGAGCACAGTCAGACACTGGAATCACCTCCTAAGGGCAGCAGTGGATTTCTCTGTGCTGGGCAGGTTTAAGACTCAGCTTGCCAGGGTGCTGGGCCAGCTCATTTCAACTACACCATCACCTAGAAAGGTTGGACCAGGTGATCCTTGGGGTCTCTTCCAACCTGGCAGTCTGTGACTGAGAGGCAAACGATTCCTAATTGTAGCTGATAATAATTTGTGTCAATGCACATGAGGTGTATTTACCTTTTTATGTACAAAGATTTCTGCTGTTTCTGATTTCAGCCCTTAGAAAACCAGAAGGATTCACTGGATGAGCATCACTGGCCAGAAACACAGCCAGTGATATGGCAGAATGAGGAAAGGAGGAGAAGTAAACAAATCAGAAAAGAGTATTTCAAGGTAAGGAGGGGGTAGGGGAGGTGATTGGCTGAAACTTTTTCTTTCAGAAGAGTAGAAGTAACACTAAAAGTAAGAAACCTCTAAGGGCTGTCATACTTTTCCTTTTGCTTGGAGCCTGCAACTGTTTTATTTGGCTCCTCTTTTTTTTTTCAGTCCATGTAGAGTAATGTGCATGAAAATCAGGAGGAAAAGATAGACTGAAGACTTTGGTGAAAGGTTGGACTGAATGATCTTGAAGGTCTCTTCCAACCAGATATATCCTATGAAAAAAACCTATAGATGCCTTCTGGTAAAGCCAGAAACTTAATCTTCAGGCTTTGGTCCTTCCCCATCCATTCTGGAAGATTGGTTTTTTCAATATTTCTTTATTTTATTTGTTTTGTGGTGCAGGGACAATGGCGTTTACCTTTTGGTGCAATGAAGGATGCCTTTTGGTTCTCACTGCACTAGTTGGGTGTTTTAGAGAGGAAATGGTCTGCTTTAGTTCTGCTGTTACAGGTGACATTGGTCACCAGATGTCACTGCCTGCTTGGCTGTAAAGCAGATCTGAAGTCAGAGCAGCATTAGATTAAATTTGGTTTGAGGTGTGGTAGAGAAATAGGAGAATTTTGACCAGTGCTAGACTGAGTTAAAATTAAATTAGTCAATTCTGAAATTAGTTTCTTGAGTCTGTGCCATCAGACATGTTTGTGAAATGCTGGGGAAGCTGAAAGAAATCAAATTTTAGGAAAACCAGCACATGCCATGCAGCTCAGAGACATTCTTGCAGCTAAAGAAGCTCTTTTAATTTGGTTTTGGGTTTTTTTTTGTGGTTGGTTGGTTGGTTGGTTTTTATTTTTTTCCTGGAGAGTTGCATCTTCTTTCCAAGGTTTTCATCCTTAAATTTAATTTTTTGCCTAAACCTTATTTTAATTTTGCTTTGTTTTCTGGAATACTTTGTAGTTGGCTTGGATCCTAGCTCCATCCTAGCTGAAATTTCTGTTAGTGTAGCTACAATGGAAAAAAAAATTACTACCTGCTAGTCTTGATATCATTAATTATGTTGGAAAACCATGGCCACAGACCTGGCCAAAAGCCTGTGTAAACAGAATGCAGCAGTGAAGGTCTGCAGGCCATAAAAATGAAGGTTAGCTAATCAGCTGCTGAAGTGATATTATTCCTTTGTACTTCAAACAGAGGAAACAAACCCAAGAAGAGAAATACCCAGTCAGGGATATATTTAATAGGTCTCTATCTGACCTCAGAACTACCTGCACTCTGTGCACAGATTAAAAAGAACAAACAATTAAAACAAATCCACAAAACCCCCTGCTAAAAGCACAAAAAAAGCCTCCTAACTCCCCCCAAAAACCCAATCCTCCTCCCCCACCCAAAAAGAAACCTCAAACATTGCCCCCCCCAACCCAACTCAAGTATCCCACAAACCAGCAACTGATGATTTAGTCACAGAATTATAGAACAGCTTAGGCTGGAAGAAACCTTAGGGATCATCTAATCCAACATCCCTGTCATGGGCAGGGACACCCCTCAACTAGCCCAGGGTGCTCAAGACCTCATCCAGCCTGGCCTGGATGCAGCCACAACCTCCCTGGGCAATGAATTCTGGAGTCTTGCTACCCTTGTAGTGAAGAATTTCTTCCTAAGATGCAATCTAAACCTATTCTCCTTCAATTTAAATCCATTTCCCCTTGGGGTTGTTCAGTTTGGAGAAGAGAAGGCTCTGAGGAGTGGCCTTCCAGTATCTGAAGTGGACTACAAGAAAGCTGGGGAGGGACTCTTCAGGCTGTCAAGGAGTGATAGGACTTGGGGGGATGGATCCAAGTTAGAGGAGTGTAGAGTTAGACATTAGGAGGAAGTTCTTCACCATAAGGGTGGTGAGACACTGGCACAGGCTGCCCAGGGAGGTGGTGGAAGCCTCATCCCTGGATGGTGTGGTGGTTTGAGCTCTGAGCTTAGGAGCTCAAATGATAATAGATATAAATTCCTCCCCCAGCCCTTCTCCCTTTTTTCTCGGCAGGGTGGAGAGAGAGAGAGAGGAAGAAGAGAAAAAAAAAAAAAAAAACTCGTGAAAGAAATATTCTGAAGTCGGTTTGGAAGTAGGAGGAGTAAATTTTTTTTCTATTTTCACAAAAGGGAAAGAAAAAAAAATTTTTTTACATATATATATATCAGTAACAGAGTGGGGGGGTTCACAGAGGTGAGGGATGAGGGTAAGTGGGAAGAAAAATAAACAAAACCAAGCCTGGATGGCCTTGTGTTCCCCTGGATGTCGGTGGATTCAGCTGAGAGAGAGAAAGGGCCCCAGCCACGTGGTCCGGTGCAGGAGACAGTGACAGCAACAGCAGCAGGAAGTCCTCTCGAGCAGACGAGGCAGGAAAAGGGAAGAGCAGCAAGATGTCCCCCCTTTTTATAGGCTTGCTGGACAGGAAGGGGAAGTGGAATAGACCACCTCTGAGTCAGGGGACCACCTTCTCCCAGCAGGGGAGGGGCCAAGCCCTCCCCAGATTAAATTTCTTTTGTCCACCTGGGGCTGGGTTCTTCTCAGCCCCATCCAGGATGGGTGTGCCCCAGCACAGATGATTTTAAGGCCAGGCTGGATGTGGCTGTGAGCAATCTGCTCTAGTGTGAGGTGTCCCTGCCTATGGCAGGGAGATTGGAAAGGGTTGATGATCCTTGAGCTCCCTTCCAACCCTGACAATTCTGTGATTTTGTTGGTTTTTTTCCTTTGTGGCTCTGTGCTGGACTCTCTCAAACAGTTCCATGAGGTCCTTCTTGAACTGAGGGGCCCAGAACTAGACACAATGTTCCAGATGTGACCTCAGCAGGGCAGAGTAGAGGGGCAGGAGAACCTCTCTTGACTTACTAACCACATCCCTTCTAATCCACCCCAGGATGGCATTGGCCTTCTTGGCCACAAGAGCACCTAATGAAGACCTTGACTAGCCTAGCACCTAGATGTTCCTTTTCTCTCTGATTCTGTGGTTTGTTTTTTTTTATTCAGCAGCTTCACCAGTAATAAGAAACATCTTGAATGATACCAACCTCTTTAACTGAAATGAAAACCATGCTTCCTTTTAACACCAATAATTGTGTTTTGCAGTATAAGTCTTCCAGGAAGAGTTCAAGTGGCAATGAAAACGATGAGGTGAGAAACAGTCAGTGGGTAAAAAAAAAATACATGTCAAAGTGTTTTATTCATTGGTCTTTTCTGAACAGTCACAGAACAGGAGAAGGTTGGTTAGTGAAGACTCCAATGAAGTTGGCATTCCAGAGAGAGCCATGGTGGAAACAAGGATTATGCTCCTTGAGTTTTAAAAAGTCATTCACAAACATCTCTCTTTGGGAAAAGCAGGACTGGGTGGACTTGGATGATCTTTCAGGTCTCTTCCAACCAGATATATTCTGTGATTTACTTGCTTTGGGAATAGGGGAGTTAGTTAATGTCAAGTGGAGAGGATGTAAAATACTCAGCCCAACCACTTGCAGCCTTCCTTTGTCTTGCCTGGTCTGAAATGGAGTTGCTGCCAGTTTGTCACCTACCTGGCCAGCATTGAGTGTCTCATTTATTGTGTGGTTCATAATTTAGTGTTTCTTGTTCTGCCATATTTTTCAGTTTTGTAATTTCACCTCTTTGGTTTCTTTTTAGCAAGACAGTGATAATACTAATGTGTCCCCACAGTCTCCTGTGTCGTCTGAGGTACAAGTTTGTGGCTTTGTTTTTCATTCAACCAACATTTCTTTGTGCTCATTGCTTGTCATCAAGCTTTCCCTGCAGAGGGAAAGCTGTTGGCTTCCTTTGAAACTGCAGTTAGAAAGGTTTCATCATGATAGCAGCTCAAAAATAGGTAGAAACTAGAGACAGATTATTCCAACTTGTTTTGGCTTTGCAACTATCTGATCCTTCCTGGATTTCTTCTTGTTGACTGGTGTGTTGAAAGGTGCATTGCTTTCTCTCCATTGTCTTATGAAAAGAGCCAAGAAAACAAATCAAATTTATTTTGAAGGTGCCCCCTATCCGCTACCCATGCAGAGGGTTTTAAGTAAAACTGAAGTGTGAAACTTAAAACTTCACAAGGAACACAAAGCTACTGACACCTGAGGAAGCTTCATCCTTCATGATTCTGGCTGTTGCCTTTGCAGTACAGCCTTGAGCTTCCTTAACTGGCTGCTGTCTTTCTTGAAGCAAGTCCCTGTAGCCTCACTGCGGCCACACTCCACTGCTGGGCTCTGAATCGAGCATTCCAAAGACTGCTAAGGCTTCTACTTTGTGTCAGTAAGGAACATTGAGGGAGAAGGAGGAGAACATCTCCCTAACACAGTGAAATGAGTTGGAAGAAGGTTATCTTGTGTGCATACCAAATGACTGAGTGCCCCTCTTTTTACCTGGTGAAGTGAGCTGCACCTGATCTTCCTAATTGAAAGCAAACACTCTTTTGAAGCAGTATTTTGATGCTAAGCTTTGGGAGGATATTTGCATTACAGCTGGCCTAGAACTCTGTTCAGAGAGTGTTTGAAATGGTTTAGAGCAGATTTTTAGTTAATCTGGTGCTGCTTTTCTTCCTCAGCTAGATAGTTTTATCTGTGTGTAGTGAGGTTACTTTGTTTTGTCCACTTCCAAGGAGTGCATTAAACAGGAGGAGTCACTTCTCTTAGGCAAGAGCAATTTAAACTCTCTCTTGATGGGAACAGAAGTGAATTCTTTTGATCAATGGAAGAAAATTGACTTGATCTTCTCTTTTTAACAGGATTATGAAAGGACAGAGAGTAACATTCATGGTCCATTTGGTCTCAAACCAAGGTCAGGTAAGTTGCTATCCTCTAACATAGCATGATGAAACAGGTGTTTAAGTCCTGGGCTGGGTAAGGATGGCAGATGCATGAGCTGGAATGAATATGGAGAGAGACCACAGTGCAGCAATCCACTCAGAGCAGTTCTCACAAGCAGAGTGCTGAGGAAGATGCAGACAGCTGTTTAGGCAATGAATAATGGAAAGTTCCCCAAGTTGCACAGTGATTTCTTTGTAATTATTTTTTAATTATTGGGTTTTTTTCCCCCCACTGATTAATTTTGTGCATATTTAGCCAGAGAACAGGGCAACAGCCTGCAGTTGTGCTTGAAACCTGAAAGCTGAGGCAGGGCTTCAAGAGGAGAAGCTTGTGCTGTGAAAAGATGCTTTAAGGAGAGCTTTGCCAGCAGTTTGATGTAGTGCTTTGTTACACCCTCACTTTATTAAGGCTCTGCCATGCCCTCATAAGAAAGTTGTTTTGTCTAAAGCAGACTTGCAGTCCTCTGAAGCCGAGGTAGAAACAGTTCAGTTTGTTTTGCAGCTGCAGTATTCCTGTGTTTGCAAGTGTCCCTGTCAATATTGGATGCCAACAACTGGGAAAGCCACTGAGTAGTCCTTTAGCTCTGTTTTTAAGGGAACAGTCTTCCTGCAAGTTGATTAAGAAAAAATGATCTCAGCTCCTCAGTTCAGTTTCAGGTGGTGTTTATGGTAGCAAAGCTTGGCCTCCCTAATACCAGCCTGTGAGCCCTGAGCAAGGCTGGCTGAGGACATGCAAATGGCTTCTTCAGGGGCCTTGAGTCATTTAGGATGTGTAAGCAGCTGCATGAAAGGTCTGTGCCAGAGATAGGTTAGCTGGGTGTAGCAGGGTGTGCCTGACTGGGACCATTCAGAGGCTTCCCAGGTCTTTGTGTCCTTGGTTGCAGGAAGGTGCAGACCTGATAGGAAGGAGACTTGTGAGGACTTCTCAGCCCATCTTTTTTTCAGTGCAGTAGCAGGTTTTCAAGGAGCCACTGCCAGTTCACATCAGTAAAACAGCAGCACCCCTTTCACTCATTTCTAGGAAAGCAAAAGGCTTTTTGTTCCTCAGCTACAAGCCCAAATCTGTGTGGTTTTAGATGCTCCATAGACACTGTCAGTAACAAGCAGCTGTGTTGTTCTGGATGCATACTGCATGTGTAGAACCAGAGCAGGGATTTCAAGAGGATCTGTCCAATTTCTGCTGCTTTTAGTTGTTTGGTCTCTTGCTAAAATGCAGACTGTTAGGAACTATATAAAAAGTTCTGAAGGTGTAAGTACTGATTTATTTTGACTCAAAAGTATGGGGTAAAATGCTTCAGGATACAGTGGCTTTGCTAAGGAAGAGTTTTTGTTTGCCAATGCTTTATAAAGTAATAGAAGTGCCCTTTGAAGGCTTTCTGACCATAAAGACAAGTGGAGGCCCTCAGGGGTCTGTTCTGGGTCCAGTGCTGTTTAACATCTTTGTCAGCCAAGTGGGCAGTGGCATTGAGGCACCCTCAGGAGGTTTGCTGATGGCACCAAGCTGTGTGCTGAGCTGGACTCACTGGAGGGCAGGGATGGCATCCAGAAGGATCTTGCCAGGCTTGAGAAGAGGCCAGGGCCAGCTGCAGGAGGTTCAACAAGTCACAGGGCAAGGTCCTGCAGCTGGGCCAACCCCAGGTGCAAATCCAGGCTGGGTGCTGAGTGGGGTGAGAGCAGCCCTGCAGAAAAAGCCTTGGGGGTGTTGGGTGCTGAGCAGCTCCCCAGGAGCCAGCAGTGCCCTCCTGCAGCCCAGCAGGCAGCTGTGTGCTGGGCTGCAGCCAGAGGAGTGTGGGCAGCAGGGCAGGAGAGGGGATTCTGCCCCTGGGCTCTGCTCTGCTCAGACCTCACCTCCAATCCTGCCTCCAGCTCTGGGGTCCCCAGCAGAAGACACCACACACAGAGCTGCTGGAGTGAGTCCAGATCCAAGGGCTGGAGCAGCTCTGCTGTGAGGATAGGCTGAGGGAGCTGGGGGTGTTCAGCCTGGAGAAGACTCCAGGGGGACCTTAGAGCTGCCTGCCAGCACCTGAAGGGATCCTGCAGGAAGGCTGCAGAGAGACTTTTCCTGAGAGTGTCTAGAGACAGGCTAAGGGGGAATGGTTTGAAGCTGAGGCAGAGCAGGGTTAGAGTGGAGCTGAGGAAGAAGTTCTTGAGTGTGAGGGTGGTGAGACTCTGGCACAGGCTGCCCAGGGATGCTGTGGATGTCCCTTCCCTAGAGATGTTCAAGGCCAGGTTGGATGAGACCTTGAGTAACCTGGACTAGTTGAGAGGTGTCCCTGCCCATGGCAGGGGAGTTGGAGTAGATGACCTCTGAGGTCTCCTCCAGCCTAAGCCATTCTATGATCCTGTGCTGAAGACACCAAAACACTGAGCAGCTCTGCAGCTTTCCCCCCATTTTTCTATCTGCTGGTAGGTTCTTAGTGACTGCACTTTTGCAAGCTGTGACTTCTCCAAACTAACATCAGTGCTGTTGAACAGCTTTCAGCCGTGCGTCCCGCCAGGACTACGGAGCGGTGGACCCTGGCTTCACCATGCGGAGGAAGATGGAGCACTTGAGGGAGGAGAGGGAGCAGATCAGGCAGCTGCGCAGTGTACGTACCCTGACAGCCTGGGCTGCCTCTGGGGCACCCCTCAAGCCCCTGCCACCAAGCTCTGCTGATCCCTGCAGTTGTAGAAGGGCATCTCTGTAGGGACATCATCTGTCCAACATCTTCATCAATGACAGATTGGATGTTAGGAAGAAGCTCTTCCCTGTGAGGGTGGTGAGAGACTGGCACAGGTTGCCCAGGGAGGTGGTGGAAGCCTCATCCCTGGAGGTTTTTAAGGTCAGCAGGTCAAGGGAGGTGATTGTCTCCCTCTGCTCCACTCTGGTGAGACTCCACCTGGGGAGCACTGTGTCTAGTTCTGGAGCTTCTATTAAAGGAAAGATCTGGAGGTGCTGGAAGGTGTCCAGAGAAGGGCCAAGGGGATGAGCAGAGGGCTGGAGCTGTTCTGCTATGAGGACAGACTGAGAGAGTTGGGGTTGTTCAGTCTGGAAGGGAGAAGGCTCCAAGGAGACCTTGTGGCCTTCCAGGATCTGAAGGGGGCTACAGGAAAGCTTGGGAGGGACTTTTGAGGGTGTCAGGGAGTGATAGGACTGGGGGGGGATGGAGCAAAACTAGAAGTGGGGAGATTCAGATTGGATGTTAGGAAGAAGTTGTTCCCCATGAGGGTGGTGAGAGCCTGGCAGAGGTTGCCCAGGGAGGTGGTGGAAGCCTCATGCCTGGAGGTTTCTGCAGCCAGGCTGGATGTGGCTGTGAGCAACCTGCTGTGGTGTGAGGTGTCCCTGCCCATGGCAGAGGGGTTGGAACTGGCTGAACCTTGAGGTCCCTTCCAACCCTGACGATTCTGTGACTCCATTCCCTTCAGTGTTACAATGTTACACTTCAAAATCCCCTGGATTTCACATTGCAGAGGAGTTACTGATGAACCTAACATACAATGTTGGACTCCTCCATAGAATCTTGAGTCGAGGTTGAAGGTGATCCTGCCAGATGACATTGGAGCAGCACTGATGGACGGGGTCGTGCTTTGCCATTTAGCTAACCACATCAGGCCACGCTCTGTTGCCAGCATCCACGTACCCTCCCCAGCAGTGGTAAGTCCTTTCTGTTGCCTCTCATGTGAAAACAAGCTTCCCAACTTCCAAACACCAGGAGTCAGCTTTGCCACACTCACTGCTTTCATCCGTCCCTCCAGTTTTTCTGCACAAAGCACTAAAGGAGGCTCGGGAGTTTCCTTTTCAGAGCTGTTTTCATCTGACTGGGTCTCCATAGGATTTGTTTGTTGGTTTTGTGATGGAATCTGCATCAGAAATGTGCAATCCTTCACCAGTGTGTGATGAAGATCTAACCTCCTGTCTTTACAGCCTAAACTCAGCATGGCAAAGTGCCGAAGAAATGTTGAAAACTTCCTTGATGCTTGTAAAAAATTGGGAGTTCCACAGGTAGGCCAAAGGCTTTCTTGATGTAATGACCATAGCAAATGTCAGCTGGTGCTGAGGGTTCTGGGGGAGGCTTAATTCAGGGAGCAACAGGATTATAACACTGACCAGGGACAGCTGAGAGAGTTGGGCATGTTCAGCCTTGAGAAGAGAAGGCTCCAGGGAGACCTCAGAGCAGCCTTCCAGTACCTGAAGGAAGCTACAGAAAAACTGGGGAGGTGGATCTTGACAAGGGCTGGGAGTGACAGGACAAGCGACAATGGCTTTGAGCTGGGAGAGGGGAGATTGAAACTGGAAATGAGGAAGAAATTCTTTCCAGTGAGGGTGGTGAGACACTGGCACAAGTTGCCCAGAGATGCTGTGGGTGCCTCACCCCTGGAGGTGTTGAAGGCCAGGTTGGATGAGGCCTTGAACAACCTGGGCTGGTGGGAAGTGTCTGTGCCATGGGCAGGGGTTGGAACTGGATGATCTTTAGGGTCCTAAGGGGCCTTAATGAGCCTACAACAGAAAGGTAAGTAGGCCACTGAGCCAGCAGTGCCCAGCACCCTGAGTTTTCTTGCTTTGATTTTGGAAAGAAATAGTCTTTGGCTTTAGAAACAAGCAATCTTTAGTGTATCTTCTGATACATCTCGTTCAAGTGCTGCACTAATTAGCTTCTGACCATTCTGTTAGTGGAGAGAACCAAGTGTGAAACTTAAAGCCAAAGACATTTGCTGTGCAAGCCCTGCAGTGATGTACCTGTGACTTCACAGAGTCATGGCTTGGCTTGGAAGGAACCTTAGAAATCAGTTTCTCTAACCTTCTTGCCGTGGGCAGGGACACCTCTCAACTAGCCCAGGCTGCCCAAGGCCTCTGCCAACCTGGCCTTGAACATCTCCAGGAAGGGGACATCCTCAACCACTCTGGGCAACCTGTTCCAGTGTCTCACCACCCTCATAATGAAGAACTTCTTCATAATGTCTAATGTAACTCTGTTCTCCCTCAGCTTGAAACCATTCTCCCTTGTCCTGTCTCTAGACACCCTCAGGACAAGTTTCTCTGCAGCTTTCCTGTGGGATCCCTTCAGGTCTTGGAAAGCAGCTCTAAGGTCCCCCCAGCATCTTCTCTCCTTCAGAGAGAATGTTCCCAGCTGTGGGGAAAAGCTTAATGAAGCTTGATACACAAATTCTTTATTTTGCAGGAGAGACTTTGCTTGCCTCATCACATTCTGGAAGAAAGGGGTCTGGTGAAGGTTGGCCTCACAGTTCAAGCTCTGCTTGAGCTGCCTGCATTGAAAGTATCTCAGCTTTCCTCCATGTGACATGACTTCTTGGAAGCCAGACAGCCTAACCATTCCATGTGCTCAATTGGATTGCTCTGGGGCAGTTCAGCTTCCAACAGGGGAGCATCCAAGCCATCCAAACCCTTTGTCTCTGTCCAGATGCTGTGGAGAACCTTACTTTGGAGCTGTAGGTGAACAGCTTGGAGTCAGCTGCCAGTTACAAGAACATCATCACTTTTCTTTTCTTCTGTAATGGGATGCACAAGGGGATTGTGGTAGCATCGAGTTCTCTTTCCACTTCGTTTCAGTTCAGAGCTGGACATCTCACAGTGTTACAGTTAAATGCTGGATTTCTTTTCCTCCACGGAAAAAGTCTGAATTGTTTTAGAAGTACAAAGCACAGCCACCCCCATCCCCTGCCCCCTGCCCTTTAATCCTTCAAGCCAATCAGTTGATTTGAGAGCAAGAGAAGAACCTGCTGGTGGTGGTGCAATGGTACAGCTGGGAAGGACTGAACACTTCCAGCACACTTCTCAGAAAGAGAATTTGTGGTTCTTTAGGGTTTGTTGGGTTTGGTTTTTTTTTGCACTCCTGATTGTAACTTCCACACTTCTAACATAGCCAGTATTTAGTCTGAGTGTCTGGTGACTGCACAGAGCAGTTTGCAATGGGAAAAGGACACATTTTAATGAGTTTCTTCTTCTAGGTTGGTGCCAAATATTTTTCTTTTTTTTTTTTTTCATTTTTTTCAGTTGTACTGTAGATTGTTTACATGTGAAGTGCCTGTGTAATTGATAACTCTTCCTAGTCTTAAAACATTTTTGAAATCTCTTGCTTTCAAAATAGATAAAATGGAAATTTTTAAAGATTTTAATAGGTTGGGGTTGGGTTTTTTTTTCTTTTTATAAAATCAGTACATGAAGGTTTAAAGTAATAACTTCACATTTTTGGATGTTGGGTGTTTTTTAAGTTTGCACAATTGACTTTTTTTGCTTATTTTATTGTCTAATAATTAGAAGGTCCTGTAAATACTTTTTTATTTATGATATTTAATTTGAGAATTACCTAATCACTTTTTTTTGTTTGTTTAATGTATTGTTGGACTTTGGAAAAAAAAACAAAACAGGAGAGAAAAAAAAAAGTTGTCTACTTTTCTTTGTTTGGGACAAGGAGACCTAACAGGGAGAGGAAGACATGAGGACTAGTGGTGCATGCAGAGCCTTTGAGGACATCTAACTGCCAACATCTCAGGTTTATGCTGTGACTTTCAGGTTTTGGTGTAACACTCCTGACAGTTTTGTTTGTTTTTTGTTTTTTTTTTTTTTACAGGTCCATCCATAATTTAGCTGGGCAATAGCAGTGTTTTGTCTTGCCAGTGTTGAAGGGAATTGTTGTGTCACTCACACAAACCAGTTTGTACAGGTGTCACTGTGCTGAGACTTGAGGTGTTTCTGGATAAATGTGAACAAGGAAAAGTGTTTCACAGATTGCATAGGGTTGGAAGGGACCCTCAAAGGTCATCTTGTCCAACCCCCCCTGCATTCAGCAGAGACATCTGGGCAACCTGATCTAGTGTGAGGTGTCCCTGCCCATGGCAGGGGGGTTGGAACTAGATGATCCTTGAGCTCCCTTCCAACCCTGGCAATTCTGTGATGGAAGGGATCCTCTGAGGTCACTTGGGGAATCCCTATGCCCTCAAGACAAATTCAGATCTATCAGAGTGGCTTTAGAGAAGGCTGCCCAGGGCCACATTGAGTCTGTTCTTGAATGTCTCGAGGGATGGGGCCTCAACCACATCCCTGCACAACCTGTTCCAGTATTTCACCACTCTCATGGTGCAGAACTTCCAACTGATGGTAAGTTTGTTCCTTGTTTCCACTGTGGTGGTTTTTTGAAGCTTCTGCTTTTCTGCATTTCTTTGCTCCTGCACAAAGTCTCAGTGTGTTGAAAACATTCTGAAACCATGAACAGTCAAGTTCTCTTCCAACCAAACTGGAAATGATTTCCTGATTTTGGTAATAAATCTGTTTGTGTTAGTTTAAAAACAAACAAACAGACACAACAGGCTGAGAGAGTTGGGGCTGTTCAGTCTGGAGAAGAGAGGGCTCCCAGGAGACCTTGTGGCCTTCCAGGATCTGAAGGGGGCTACAGGAAAGCTTGGGAGGGACTTTTGAGGGTGTCAGGGAGTGATAGGACTGGGGGGAATGGAGCAAAACTAGAAGTGGGGAGATTGAGACTGGATGTTAGGAAGAAGTTGTTCCCCACGAGGGTGGTGAGAGACTGGCACAGGTTGCCCAGGGAGGTGGTGGAAGCCTCATCCCTGGAGGTTTTTGCAGCCAGGCTGGAGGTGGCTGTGAGCAACCTGCTGTAGTGTGAGGTGTCCCTGGCCATGGCAGGGGAGTTGGAACTGGCTGATCCTTGAGGTCCCTTCCAACCCTGACAATTCTGTGAGTCTAACAAAACCCCCAAAGTTCTGTCTGCCACAGATTGTTTCTTTGACGCTAAATTAATTTTGATTGAGGGACGTGTTTGCCAAGTGCTCAAAAAAGATTTGATCTTGTTCTTTGCCAGTTAATCAAGACCCCATGTAATGTAACTCTTAAAAGAATGAGAGGGGGATATAATTTACTCCTTATTTCCTTTACTTCAGTCCTTAAACTAGGAGGAAAAATAGTTGGTTTTGTTTGACTTTTGTTTTATAAAGGTAAATTAGTTTAAATTCCACTGATCCTGGGCTGCATCCAAAGCAGCATTGCCAGCAGAGCCAGAGAGGTGATTCTGCCACTTTGCTCTGCTCTGCTGAGACCTCCCGTGGAGTGCTGTGTGCAGGTCTGGAGCCCTCAATACAGGAAGGACCTGGACCTGATGGAGAGGGTCCAGAGGAGGGCATGAAAATGCTCAGGGGGTTGGAGCAGCTCTGCTATGAGGACAGGCTGAGGGAGCTGGGGGTGTTCAGCCTGGAGAAAAGAAGGCTCTGGGAGACCTAATAGCAGCCTGCCAGGACCTGAAGGAGGCTACAAAAAGGATGGGGAGAGACTGTTTGCAAAGGCCTGCAGGGACAGGATGGGGAACAATGGCTTGAAATGAGAGAAGAGTAGGTTTAAATTGGATGTTAGGAACAAGTTCTGCACCATGAGGGTGGTGGAACACTGGAACAGGTTGCCCAGGGAGGTGGCTGGTGCCTCATCCCTGGAGATATTCAAGGTGTGAGGCTCAAGAGAGCTCTGGGCAACATGATCTAGTGGAGGATGTCTCTGTTGACTGCAGAGGGGCTTGAACTGGATGCCCTTTGGAGGTCCCTTCCAACCCATCCCACTCTATGATTGTATGAAACAAGCTGATTGATGTCTCAGAGTTAAAAACTACTGTTGCTTGTACAGAGTTCTCTTAAAACTCTGCTCATGGAGAAGCCAGCAGCAAAGGTAATTTGCAGAGTCCTAGATACAAAGCCTAGGCTATGTAAATAGTTTAATCCTTTGGTTTGAGGAAACTGGATTGCTGTGACCTTTGGAATGCTGTGTTTTGTGTCTCTTTAATGGGTTTGAAAGCATTCACAGAAGACTTTTGTTGGTTGGGTGTGGGTTTTGTTTTGGTTTTTTGTTGGGTTTGGTTTTGGTTTTTTTTAACAACTTCAATCTCTACTTATCACTAAGAGCAATATCTGCAGAGTCAGACTGAGATGAAAAAAATTCATCTCACTCATCCAGCACAGAGCTTGTTGTCTGCTACAGCTGAAGAACAGAACCACTCAACAAGAAGCAGCCTCACTTCCTTGCCCAGGGTATTGACAACAGCAACCAAGTTGAAGCTTGTGGTGTTAGCTGTAGAGTTAATTGCTGACAGCTGTCATTCCCAGTTCTCAGCCTTCAACTGCCCTCTGTCACTGTCATTTAGATATTTTCTGATCTTAAAGTACCTTTTTTTTTTTCCAACTGGAACTAAATTTGTCAAGCTGTATCAGCGTGTAAACATAAAGAACTCCCTTGATGGAGCCTGGCAGATGCTTACCAGGTAGGGGGTTTAAGGTCAGCTGATTCCTAAGTAACTTGAGTACATTAATTTCATATCCATTTTTCATTTATAGAATCATAGAATCAACCAGATTGGAAGAGACCTCCAAGCTCATCCAGCCCAACCTATCACCCAGCCCTAAGCAATCAACCAGACCATGGCACTGAGTGCCTCATCCAGGCTTCTCTTGAACATCTCCAGGGATGGTGACTCCACCACCTCCCTGGGCAGCACATCCCAATGGCAAATCTCTCTCTGTGAAGAACTTCCTCTTCACATCCAGCCTAGACCTCCCCTGGCACAGCTTGAGACTGTGTCCTCTTGTTCTGGTGCTGGGTGCCTGGGAGAAGAGCCCAACCCCCACCTGGCTACAGCCTCCCTTCAGGGAGTTGTAGAGAGCAATGAGGTCTGCCCTGAGCCTCCTCTTCTCCAGGCTGAACACCCCCAGCTCCCTCAGCCTCTCCTCACAGGGCTGTGCTCCAGACCCCTCCCCAGCCTTCTTGCCCTTCTCTGGACACCTTCCAGTACCTCAACATCTCTCCTGAACTGAGGAGCCCAGAACTGGACACAGCACTCAAGGTGTGGCCTGAGCAGTGCTGAGCACAGGGCAGGATGACTTCCCTGCTCCTGCTGGCCACACTATTCCTGATCCAGGCCAGGATGCCATTGGCTCTCCTGGCCACCTGGGCACACTGCTGGCTCCTGTTCAGCTGCTGTCACCCAGCACCCCCAGGTCCCTCTCTGCCTGGCTGCTCTCAGCCACTCTGTCCCCAGCCTGTAGTGCTGCTTGGAGTTCTTGTGGCCAAAGTGTAGAACCCTGCACTTAGCCTTGTTCAATCTCATCCCATTGGCCTCTGCCCACCCATCCAGCCTCCTTTCCAACTCTATCTCTGGAAATACTAAAATAACTTCTTTCTTTTTTTTAATTCTTCCCCACAAACTTGCTAGAAACAGTCTTGGTTTTGCTCTTCATTGGAAATTGTTATGGCTTTCTTCATCCTTAATGGGGAAGGATAATTATGGCTCTTCCAGGGCTTCCTTTTTAGCACTGGAAGGATTCAAGTACCCTTAGGAGCAGCCTGAGAAAAGGTCTGCTGTGCCTCATCTTTCTTCAGCTGAAGCCTTGCTTAAAGTGCTGTTCCCAGCTCTTTATTTATTTATTTATTCTTTTATTTTAGGAGCAACTGCAAAATAAAATGCTAAAAACCTTTTTCATCTGAAGTTCTGTATTTAAAGCAGCCTCTGGAAGCTGCTGCTGTCTTCTGTAGAAAAGAATTTCTCTACTCTCCCTTCTGTCTGGCATTTGGATTCCCAGCATCTTCTTTTCATTTGTTTACAGATCTTGTGACTCCATAAAGGCAGAGAATATCTTGACTTGTAAGGGACCTTAAACATCATTCAGTTCCAACCCCCCTGCCATGGGCAGGGACACCTCCCACCAACCCAGGCTGCTCAAGGCCTCCTCCAGCCTGGCCTGGAACTCCTCCAGGGATGAGGCACCCACAGCATCTCTGGGCAACCTGTGCCAGTGTCTCCCCACTCTGCATTCTCAAGAATTTCTTCCTCATCTGCAGTCTCCATCTCCCCTCTTCCAGCTCAAAGCCACTGTCTCTGTCGCTCCCAGCTCTCCTGGAGCCCCTTCAGGTCCTGGAAGGCTACTCTAAGATTCCTCCAGAGCATTCTCCAGGCTGAACAGCCCCAACTCCCCCAGCCTGTCCCCACAGGGGAGATTCCCTCTCCAACAGTTCCATGTCCTCCTTGTACTGGGGGCCGCAGAACTTGACACACAAGTCCATATGTGTTCTAACCAGAGCAGGGAGGAGGGGCAGAATCCCCTCTCTTGACTTCACATTGGTTCATTCTTGCATCCCACTTTGCTCTTTCTTCTCCCTTTTGGTGAATTACTGTGAGTCCAGAATCTCTGCTTCCAACATTTAGTATATTTGAGATATTCTTCTCCTGTTTTGTTTTGGATGCAGTGTCATGACTAAGCTCTTGATACAGCTGGTAGGATGGTTAAACACAGAGACCTACCCAGTTCCTATTGTGGTTGCTCAGTTTCCACTTGGGAGGTGACAAAAAGTCACCCTTAAAAGCTTCAGGGAACTGGATTTTAGTTTTCTTAATCAATTTCAGAGGCTGCTTTTGTTAGTCAGGGCTAGCCAGAGTCACTGCAATCATGGGGCATGAACTGAAACTCCAAGTGAGTCAGCAGACAGAGCTTCTGACCCCCTGGGTACTTGGTGTCTGCTTTTGGGTGGTTGGATGCAGTGTGGCAAACAGAAATGGTCTCTCATTTTAGCAATAATGGCCCAGGTATTGTGAGGTCTTTAAGCAGAGGCATTGAATTATTTGCTGTGAAGTGTGGTGATTTCCCACACAGTATCTCCCAAACACTTCACAGCACATCCAGGGTGCTGGCTGGGGCACTGCTGAGTGGGCACCGTCCATCCCCATGGACCTGGAGGCCTTCCAAAAGGAACCAAGAAGGTTATCATAAAATGTGGAGGTGTGGATTTGAAACCAGTAAAGGAGGAGGACATGAATCATAAGAAACTCACAAACATCTCAAAGCCCAGCTCCACTGAAGCTGATGCAAGTTTTGCTCTTGGCTTCAGTAAAGATTTCACCTGTTTGATTTATGGCAAACAAGCAGCAGAGCTTTTGCATTCCCCTCAGTACTGAGAAGACACATGGGAGCTTTTTGACAAGGGCTTGTAGTGACAGGATGAGACCTGGAGCAACCTGGGCTGGTGAGAGGTGTCCCTGCCCATGACAGGAGGGTTGGAGCTGGATGATCTTTAAGGTCCCTTCCAACCCAAAGCATCCTGTGAATCCAACGTGGTCCTTGAACACCTCCAGGGAGGGGCCAGCCACAGCCTCTCTGGGTAACCTCTTCCACTGTCTCCCCACCCTCACTGGAAAGAATTTCTTCCTCATCTCCAGTCTCAATCTCTCCTCTCCCAGCTCAAAGCCATTGTCCCTCATCCCAGCCCTTGTCAGAAGTCCCTCCCCAGCTCTCCTGGAGCCCCTTCAGGTACTGGAAGGCTGCTCTAAGATCTCCCCGGAGCCTTCTCCAGGCTGAGCAGCCCCAACTCTCAGCCTGTCCCCACAGGGGAGGTTCTCCAGCCCTCTGATCATCTTGGTGGCCTCCTCTGGACCCTCCCCAAGAGTTCCATGTCCTCCTTGTGTTGCAGCAGCCCTCACTTGGTGCAGTGCTGATGGAGGGTGTCAAAGCCTTTCGCTCCAAGCCTTTGTACAAAGTTTTCCCTGTGTCTCCTCAGTACTGAGGAGAAGGCAGAAGCTCTGCTGCTCTCTGCAGTGCTGCTAGGAAAGGTGCTGTTGTATCTAATGGCAGTGGAGAGGGAAAGCACATTGATAATCCAGCTGATCTCAGCTGAAAGCAGCTCCTGGGAATGCTTAGCACTTTCTGCAGGTAGAAGCTGGCTTTGTGTTGGTAAATCAAATGTCTGTTCCTCCTCCCTAAGGCAGCATAGTGTCTGTGTTTCTTTCAGGAGCTGCAGCTTGTTATGCAGTGACCTCTGCTTGGAACACACAGCACCAGCCCAGCACACACCAAACTGGTAACCTATTTGCTGCCTGCAGATGACTCTTTGCAATTAAAAGAGCTTAAGGCCAGGAATGGGAAAGGCAAAGCATAGCTGTCAAGGGGAGGATGCTCCCATTTCATGGTGAATCACCTCAGAATGAGAAGCCTTTAGAGGGAGTAGAGAAAGAAGTAGGTGTCTGTGGCTGTTTCATGCTGGGTCAGGCAGGTCCCCCAGTACAGAGGTTACAGTGACAAGGAATTTGGCATCTTTGCTTTCCCAAGGCTGGGTGTTTTGAGGAGCTCTCTCCCACTGCTGGCAAAGCCCTGCTGGCTGTGCAGAGAACCTGGCATGCTCCAAGCCCTGGGCAGAGTACCTGACTGGTGCTATTTGAGTACCCTCTGGCTTTGTCACAGCAAGGGACTGGCCTGTCTGGGGCTCTTCTGGAGGAAACCCCTCTGTGCTTCATGCCTGCTCCTGCAGAGCCCCCAGACTGCTTTTAAATGTGTTTGCAACACCAAGGAGAGAGCAGCAGATGAGTTGTTTACCAGTCTTTAACTTTCACCAGCAAAGAATGATGTAGTGAGACAGGAGGCTTGCTCTAGGAGCTGATGGAGAACTGCACCATGACTCTGACCAGCTTTGTGGGTCACTTCCTCTCACCCCAGTGGTGCTTCTCCTTGCTCCCCCTGCAGCACACTGTGAAGGGGAAGGGGCAGCTGTGGGTTTGAAGCAGCAATGTTGTGGCACAGGGATTTTTCGTGCAACAAAGCATGGAAGTAAAACAGAACAAAGAAAATGCTGTCTTCCTTTTGGAGGACATCTTCATCTTGACTGTTCAGATTGAAAACATCAAGTGGTTAACTGAAATTTATCCTCAGCTTGTCCCTGCCCAGGGGCAGTTCTGGCTCCTGTCTTTCTCGTGCAATAAAATGCTGCTTTGCTTTTACTTGTCTTTAGTCTCTCAGAGAGCAGGATTCTGGCCAGGTGCTCTCATCAAATTGTGGTTCTCTGCATTTGTTCCCTCCTTGGGTGTTTGATCTTTTTTGGATTTGTTGTTTTTCTCCCACTTTTCAAACAGGGGAGGCAAAAGAAGGTGAAATTGCTGTGAGCTCTCTGATTAATTTCTGTGGTAGGAATATTGAGATGTTATAAAAGCTGTTGAACGGTTGGAGTTGGAAGGGACCTTAAAGATCATCCAGTTCAAACCCTTGCCATGGGCAGGGACACCTCCCACCAGCCCAGCTTGCTCAAGGCTTCATCCAACCTACCCTTGAACACCTCCCTGGGCTACCTGTTGCAGTGTCTCCCCACCCTCCTTCTGAAGAATTTCTTCCTCATCTCCAGTCTAAGACTAAAGAGCTAATCAGTCATTTTTAGTTCAAATGCTTTACAGCCAGCTAGATTTTCAAAGAAGAGTTTTTAATGTGGCTTCTCCTTACACATTTTGGAATCTTAAACCATGAGAAAAACAAGAAAAAAAATATCTTTCCAGGGCTCCTTCAGTGTCTTAGCAAATATTAAAGGAGGAGAGCAACTCCAAGTGATAGGAAACATAATTGGTTTGGGAACCTTTCTGTTTGGGAATGTTAGTGGTTGGACTGGATGATCTTAAAGGGACTTTTCCTACCTAAATGATGCTGTGGTTCTGTGACTGCAGTGAGACCAGAATTTCCCTGGGGTTTGTAACTGAGCTGCAAACCTGATGTCAGGCATTGAAAATGAATTCTTGGCACAGGGGAGGATTTCCTCCCTTCCTTCTTTCAGAACCCTGTGGAATAAGGCAAACAAGCATTTTTATTATTATTATTATTATTATGATGATGAACAATCATTTTACAGAGGCGGATTGTGAAGCAGAGAATCTTTGGGAAGAATTAGAAGGATGATTTTTTTGGTTGGTTTGATTTGGAAACTTGAGCGAAGCAGAGAAATGTTCCTGAGCTGCTGCCTGGGGTTTGGATTTGGTTGTGCCATTCCTGCCATGGGAACTGCTGCTTGTTAAATATGGATTGTCCTCATGGAGCATGGGCAGGGCTGTGCTCTCCACATCACAGGATCATAGATGTCAGGGGTTGGAAGAGACCTCTGGAGATCCTTGAGTCCAACCCCCCTGCCAGAGCAGGAGCAGAGATTCCAGCACAGGTCACACAGGAACACATCCAGACAGGACTGCAAAGGCTCCAGAGAAGGAGACTCCACAACCTCTCTGGGCAGCCTGCTCCAGGGCTCTGGGACCCTCACAGTAAAGAAGTTCCTCCTCATGTTGAGGTGGAACCTCCTGTGCTGCAGTTTCCATCCACTGCCCCTTGTCTTATCACAGGACACAACTGAGCAGAGCCTGTCCCTGTCCCCTCCCTCCTGACCCCCAGCCCTCAGCTATTGATAGACATTGATCAGATCCCTCTCAGCCTTCTCCTCTCCAGACTAAACAGCCCCAGGGCTCTCAGCCTCTCCTCCCCAGGCAGTGCTCCAGGCCTTTCAGCATCCTTGGAGCCCTCCCTGGGACTCTCTCCAGCAGATCCCTATCCCTCTGGAACTGGGGAGCCCAGAACTGGATGCAATATTCCAAGTGCAGTCTCCCCAGGGCAGAGCAGAGGGGGAGGAGAACCTCCCTGGCTCTGCTGGCCCCATCCATGCAGATGTGCTGGCTGAAGGGAGCTGTTGCACTGGGCCTTGCTGCAGCTGTAGGCATTCCTTGGCTGTTGCACCGTCAGGAGCTGAAGGCTTTGGCTCCTGTGGACTCCATGATCTCAAAGGTCTTCTCCAACCAGAGCCACTCCATGATTCTCTGAGGGACAGGCACCAGCATTGCAGAAGCCTTGAGTGGGTGATGCAGGGAGCAATGTGAATGCTTTCTACTGCCCTGCGGTGTGCAGTGCTGGGGCAATGTGGTTGCTTCCCAGTTAAATCAGTTGCCTTTGGTTTGTAACTGGTGGTTCTAAAACTCAGAAGCAGCAATGTACCCAAGCAGGAGGTGACAGGAGCAGTTCTGAGGCACAGCTGGAGAAGGATCCTTTGGCCAACAGATGCTGGCATTTGTGTATATATTTGCAACACCTTTTGGTAGTGCTTTTGGAGTCGTTGTTTTGCCTTTCATGTGCTTGTAAAGTGCATCTTCCACCCTTCTGAAGATTGTCTACTTGTACAATACTGGGTTCAGTCCTTTGTTTTGTTTTGTTTTGAGGTCTTCCATTGTTGCTGGAACTTTCCAACCTAATGTTTCTTTGGAAAAAAAATTCTCCTACTATGATATTTTTTTCCCCTCCCCTTTATTTTTCTGTAAATAGGTTGTTTGGGTTGGGGTTTTTTTTTTCCCCCCTATTAAATTTGCATGGCTAACCCCCACCTTTCCAACCCCCTCAGTGTACATACTCTGTGTATAAAGTACAAACTGTTTCATAACTTTCATATAGGCAAGATACTCGAGTTGCTTTCACTTCAGTTTTTTTTATATATTTGTAGTAAAGACCAGAGTAAAGAATGAGCCTTTGTTGTATCTTCTTTCCAGTGTTGCTGTCACCCTGCCCTGCCTCACCACCCCCCCAGCAAAGGGTTGGTTTATACTGACCACAAGGAAGGGTAGCTAATGCCAGGACATACAGGCCCTTTTTGCATAGAAAGGGTGTTAGGACTTTGGGTTGGACCAAGAGGGATGAAGCTCTGTGAGGATGAAGGTGCTGTCACTTGCAGCAGAGCCTTTATCCATCTCCACCCTCCCCTGAAACCCACCTGGTCCCCAGCAGTGTGTTTGGAGCAGCAGAGTCTTCTGCATCTTGCTCATAATCACAGAAGGGCTTGGGGTGATTCTGTCTGGTAGTCATAGAAGGGGTTGGATTAGAAGGGACTTTAAAAGTCACCCAGTTCCAACCCCCTGCCAGGGATAAGGGACACCTCCCAGCTTGCTCAAGGCCTCATCCACCCTACCCTTGAACACCTCCAGGAAGGAGGCATCCACAGCCCCCCTGGACAACCTGTTCCAGTGTCTCCCCCCTCTCACTCAAGAGAATTTCTTCCTCATCCCCAGTCTCAGTCTCCCCTCTCCCAGCTCAAAGCCGTTGTCCCTCATCCTCTCACTCCCAGCCCTTATCAAAAGTCCCTCCCCAGCTCTCCTGGACCCCCCTTCAGGTACTGGAAGGCTGCTCTAAGGTCTCCCTGAGCCTTTCTTTCTCCAGGCTGAACAACCCCAACTCTCAACCAGTCCCCGTAGGGGAGGTGCTCCAGTGCAATGCCTGCCCTTGGCCTTTCCGTGGCGCTGCTGGAGAGGTTTTACAGTAAGCAAAGAGGGAATTCAGCCCTCCACAGGAATTCCCTTGGCACTGTTAAGCCACTCTGCCAGACCTTTGAAGGTCCATGGAAGTCATCGCCCTGTCTCTTCAGCCCAGGTGTGCCACAGGTTCTTTTGAGACAGCACTGAGCCCTCATGGGGAACCACCTTGCCTTGGGTGAGGAACACTCCACACTGCATTGGCACTCAGCTTGGACTCAGGAAGAGCTCCAGCACTGACCCAAACTGGACCCAGCCCCCTGATCCCTCAGGAAAGCTACCACTCTGAATGCTGTGGTTGCACTTGTGGAGGCCCTGACCACCATCTCAGAACCCCAGGAGGTATGGGGGTACCACCTTGCCTTGGGTGGTAAACACTCAGCCCTGCATCTTGTGCTCAGCTTGGTCTCTTGCAGCTCTCTGGCACCTACCCCCAAAAGGGATGGTCCAGCCATGGTGCCCTCAGGGAAAGGTGCCACTCTGAATGCTGTGGAGGCCCTGGCCACCATCTCAGAGCCCCAGGAGTTTTGGGGGTACCACCTTGTCTTGGGAGGCAAACCTGCATCACTTCACCTTGCGCTCAGCTCAGCCTTGGGAAGAGCTCCGGTGCTGACCCTGACTGGGAACGTTGAGCACCTGCACTCACTGGGGAGATGTCATCCTGAATGCTGGGATCCCTCTTGTGCAGGCCCTGGACACCATCTCAGAGCTTTAGGAGTTTTGGGGATACCACCCTGCCTTGGGAGGGAAGCCCCCAACCTTGTCTTTTGCTCAGCTCAGACTTGGGCAGAGCTCTGGAGTGCATCATCAGTCTCTCTTTGGATTCCCAGAGATTTATTTCCCAGCTCACAGCATCCTGCTGGTGAGACACTGGAACAGGTTGCCCAGGGAGGCTGTGGATGCTCCCTGGAAGGGTTCAAGGCCAGGCTGGATGAGGCCCTGAGCAGCCTGGTTTAATGGAAGGTGTCCCTGCCCATGGCCGGGGGCTTGGATTTTCAAGGTCCCTTCCAGCCCAAACCCTTCTGTGGTACCTGACCATACACAGTGACACCTTGAAAAAAAAAATAAAGCCTGGTCCCAAAGGCCACCCAAGTGTTCATTACTCTCCAGACAACTCATTGCCTTCACTATCCAGCTTGCAGAGCTCCTTCACCACCTTGTAAGCTACCAGACAGCTGGAGGCACACAACTAGCTGGTGCTGTAAAGGTTCTGAAACTGCTTCTGCCAAGCCCTAAGCCAGCCACAGAGGGCTCCTCCTGCCCATCCTGCTGCTCTGCCACTCCCTTGCTATCACCATCTCCATCCTGATAAGGTGGAGCCCATCCCAGGTCAAAGGTCTGCTTTTATCTCTGCTGCCAATTTCTCCCTGGCTCCTGCTCAGGATAAAGCTGCAGGGCTGAGCCCTCAGTGCTTCCCCAGGAGAGTTTGCCCTCTCCCAGCAAAACAAAGCTCCTAACTGAGCATCTGGGCAGGGTTTCACTGCTGCCAGAGGAGCTTTGTGCTCTGGGTGGGCTCAGCTGCTCTGTGCCATGCCTGCAGCCAGCAACAATAGAGCAGCCTTTTATTAAATTAACCTGGGAAGGCACAGGGCCTGCAGGGATGCTCAGGGAGCAGGCAGATGGCACAAGCAAGGGCCAGGAATAATTGCAATCCCCAGCTCAGCCATGTCAGAGATGGATCCTGCCCAGTGCTATGTCCCACAGGGAGGCAGGAGGGGAGGGCAGGCACTGCCCTGCCCTGCAGAGCTAGCCCCAGGAGGTGACAAAGGAGCATCATAGAATCATAGAATCAACCAGGTTGGAAGAGACCTCCAAGCTCATCCAGTCCAACCTAGCACCCAGCCCTACCCAATGAACCAGACCATGGCACTAAGTGCCTCATCCAGGCTTCTCCTGACACATCTCCAGTGATGGAGACTCCACCACCCCCCGGGCAGCACATCCCAATGGGCAATCAGCCTCTCTGTGAAGAACTTCCTCCTCACACCCAGCCTAGACCTCCCCTGGCACAGCTTGAGACTGTGTCCTCTTGTTCTGCTGCTGCTTGCCTGGGAGAAGAGACCAACCCCCACCTGGCTACAACCTCCCCTCAGGGAGTTGTAGACATGCTCTGGAGGGAGTCTGGAGCATCTCCTGCGGATGCCACCGTGGCACTGCACCCCCTTCCATACCAAGCCAAAGCCTCCTCCCCCCAAGCCGTGGCGTGGAGGCTGCCCAGCTGCTGCCGCTGCCTCTTGCATGCTGTCGCCGCTGTCATTCTGGACCAGCTTGCTGCTGTGACTCACGGCCTGCCCCAGCCATGAACCAGGCTCTCCTCTGCCAGGAAGCTGCAGCAGGCTAAAGGAAGGCAGCAGTGCTGCAAGATTGACTGAGAGATGCTTCACGAGATAAAGCCTGAAGGGGGACTAATGGCACATTAAGCTTAAAAGGAGGCAGAATCTTGTGAAAGGAGGAGGTAAGACACTGATTGCTAAATTGATCACTTTGCTAATTGCAACGTGGATCCTCCACCCCGGGGGCAGACCCAGGTTACTGTCAAAAGGAGAAGGGTTGACAAAGGTTCCAGATTTGACAGCCAGGGGTGGGGAGTGGGAGGCAGATCACACCTGGGTAAGCACCAGGTGATCCCGAAAGATAGCAGGAGCATCGAGATAAGGGCATGGGAAATGTCTGCCTTCCTGTGTAGGGTGAGGGGAGACCAAGTGACTTTGTTGCTATTTTGTATGCCCCAGCTGATGTCCCAGAAGGGCTGTCAGCTTCTTGACATCACCCTGCTAGCACCCATCCTGCACAGGATCCTCAGCTACTCGATATCTGGTGTCTGTGTGGCCTGGCCTTTGCCCACTAGGTGGAGGATCCATTGTTGGGCCAGCAGCAGGGATAGGCTGCTGGATTTCACCCCAGTTACCAGTCTGGTAATGGGCACATCATTGCTGTGCATACAGAACCACAGAGTCACAGAAACATTCAGGTTGGAAGAGACCCTCAGGATCACCAAGTCCAACCCAGAACCCTGCTCTACAAGGCTCACCCCTAAACCATAGCCCCAAGCACCACATCCAAACCACCTTTACACACAGCCAGGCTTGGGGACTCCACCACCTCCCTGCCCAGCACATTCCAATCCCTGACCACTCTTGATGGCAAAAATGTTTCCTACTGTCCAGTCTAAACCTACCCAGTCACAGCTTGAGGCTGTTCCCTCTTGTTCTGTCACTAATGACCTGTGAGAAGAGACCAGCAGCAGCCTCTCCACAACCTCCTTTCAGGGAGCTGTAGACAGCAATGAGGTCTCCCCTCAGCCTCCTCTGTTTCACACTAACCATCCCCAGCTCCTTCAGTTGTTCTCATCAGAATTCTTCTCCAGGCCCTTCCCAGCTTCCTTGCCCTCCTCTGCCCTGGCTCCAGCACCTCCACATCTCTCTTGGATTGAGGTGCCCCAAAACTGGACACAGCACTCCAGGTGTGGCCTGAGCAGAGCTGAGTCCCAGGGGACAATCCCCTGCCTGCTCCTGCTGGACACAGCATTGCTGATCCCAGCCAGGATGCCTTTGGCTTTCTTGGCCACCTGGGCACACTGCTGGCTCCTCTTCAGCTGCTTGGCCATCAGCACCCCCAGGTCCCTTAATGCATGCAAAACCAGCAGCAGACCTGGTGGTTCTTCCCCACCTCTTCCAGGGGCTTTGCTGGTCCATTTGCTGTGCTTTGTGGGGTTCAGGTGCAGGGCAGGGACAGGCTCCTCAGGGCTTGTACCCCTGCTGGGGTGCTGGGGGCTTGCTCTCACACGTGGCTCTTGCCACACCAGTCACAGAACCATCCTGACAGCTTTTCAATTTCAGCTCTGTCAGCCTACAGTGAAAAATGTCTTAGGGGGCTGGATGTGTTCACCTGGCCCAGACTCCTCATTCTGGGGCTGTTTCAGGCTGCACCACCTGCAGAGCTGCTTTTCTTCTTTGCCAGCTTTTCCTGCCAACAAAGAGATGACTCAGAGGCAAATTCTGAGGACTTTTCCCAGAAATCCTTCTTTTCTGCCATCCATCAGCTTTTAGCCATTACTTTAGCAGCACCAAAAGGCATGCTGGCACTTAAAGGGGGAAAAAATATAAACAAAGGGTAAGGGCCATTGTCCAAAGCAATTACTGCTTCTGCAGCAGCAGTGGGGCTGCACTGAATGACAATTGCTACAACTAGGAGCTTGTTGGGATTTCTGGGAGGAGAAGCCTCATCTCTCTTTGGTCCTCAGGCATGCCCTTTAGAAAAGCTTGGCCCAGGAGCTGTCTTTTGCTGGGGAGCAGCACCGCAGGGGAAGATGCTATTGGTGCACCCTGCTGAGGGGATGGGATCGATGCCTATCAATAGGTGAGGGGTGGGGGTCGAATGGAGGGGGCCAGGCTCTGTTCAGTGCTGTGCAGTCATGAGACAAGGACCAAGGGATACAAACTGGAAGGTTTCAGCTCAACATGAGGAGAAACTTCTTTCCAGTGAGGGTGACAGAGCCCTGGAGCAGGCTGCCCAGGAGGGTTGTGGAGTCTCCTTCTCTGGAGACTTTCCAACCCCACCTGTGCAGGCTCCCCTGGGTGCCCCTGCTCTGTCAGGGGGGTTGGGCTGGATGATCTCTGGAGGTCCCTTTCAACCCCTACTATTCTGTGGTGCTGTGATCTGTGACAGCCTCTCCCTAGCAGTCTCTGTGTTACAGACATGTTTTAAAGTTTCTAGCCAGCACTGTAGTGAAGTAAAACTGAAAATGCAGCTCCTTAAGGCTCAAAAATCAGAAGGCAACAGCAAACACATGAAGCAGACCTGCTGCTTTCAGATCCAAATGAAGAGCAAGCAGCGGGGGAGGTAAATGCACTGCCAAGATAGAGTTTTAAGATCTGTGAAAATAAAGCAATTTTTAAAACTGAGGTCCAGCAGAAGACTTCCCATGGACTTTGAAAACGTGATGGTGTGCTGGTTTGAGGCCAGCCAGAACATCTCTTGCCCCGAAAGGGACAAAAGAATGACACACGCAAACGGATTGGAGAGAGATGGAAAGTTTGAATGGAAAAGCAATTGGTGAAGCTACAGAAAACTACAAACTACAAAGCATAGTGGAAAAGAACATCCTAAAGCATACAGAACCCCTCACAGAATTCCCAAAGGCTTCCCAATCCTTCCCTCCTCCCACCTGAGGGTCTACCCAAACCCCCAGGGCTCTTTCTTCCCCCTCCCACTGCTAGGCAAGTCTCAGGCTGGCCAGGTCTGAGACTGCCCCCCCCCTCCATTCTCCTCCTGGCATTAGGCCTAGTCAGGCCTAAGAGGCCTGAGATACTCCCCCGGCATTACCCAGTAAGAGAGGACATCTCCCATGGGAGCAGAGAGGGAAGAAAGAGGAAGAGAAGGACTCTGCAGATGGCTTTATAGGGGGCAGGATTTATGGGTAGAAATACGTCGTTTCCTGTGTCCACCCCTATGGGTGAGCACCCAGGACACCAGAGGTGTATCTCATGCAGCAGTGGCAGGGGGCACCCAGCCCAAACTGCCACAGATGGGTTTCCTAGAACCAAAGAATGGTTTGGGTTGGAAGGGACCTTAAAGCTCATCCAGTTCCAACCCCCTCCTGCCATGGGCAGGGACACCTCCCACCAGCCCAGCTTGCTCAAGGCCTCATCCAGCCTGGCCTTGAACACCTCCAGGCAGGAGGCAGCCACAGCCTCCCTGGGCAACCTGTGCCAGTGTCTCACCACCCTCACTCTAAACAATTTCTCCCCAATTTCTAGTCTCAATCTCCCCTCTCCCAGCTCAAAGCCATTGCCCCTCACCTCGTCACTACAAACCCCACAGAATTATGCAAACTCATGCATGGAGTGCACTGACAAAATGAAGCAGCCAACTACCAATTAGAATGAAAACCTCTTGCTGCACTCCCACTGGAGAGAGAGAAAGGAAGGAATTGGAAAATTCAACCCAAATGGGATATCAGTAAAAAAAAAAAACAAACCCCAAACCCTTTAATATGGCATTGAACAGAAAGGTTTCTTGCTTCTTTTTGTCATCAATCACTTTTCTCTTGGCAATTTCCTCGTAGCAAGGTGACAACTGTTACCCTGACTCATTAACTCCTCCAGTGCTAAGCTCATGAATCTGTGCTGAATCCCCAGGCAGGAGCTGCCAGGTTGTGTGCTGACCTGAGACCCTTTGCAACCACTGCTTGGCCTCATCCCCACCCCTGGGAGGGGGCAGCTGAGCACCTTGCCAGCATGACCTGGGTACCTCACATTGGTGAGGCATCATCAGATCAACCAGATCCTGGGCTGCATCAGGAGAAGTGTGGCCAGCAGGCCAAGGGAGGTGGTTCTCCCTCTCTGCTCAGCTCTGCTGAGACCCCACCTGGAGTACTGCATCCAGTTCTGGAGCCTCTATTACAAGAGGGATCTGGACATGTGGAAGGTGTCCAGAGAAGGGCCACCAGGATGAGCAGAGGGCTGGAGCACCTCTCCTATGAGGACAGACTGAGAGAGTTGGGGCTGTGCAGTCTACAGAAGAGAAGGCTCTGAGGTGACCTTCTTGTGGCCTTCCAGGATCTGAAGGGGGCTCCAAGAAAGCTGGGGAGGGACTTTTGAGGGTGTCAGGTAGTGATAGGACTGGGGGGAATGGAACAAAGCTGGAAGTGGGGAGGTTCAGACTGGACATGAGGAAGTTCTTCCCCATGAGAGTGGTGAGAGCCTGGAATGGGTTGTCCAGGGAGGTGGTTGAGGTCCCATCCCTGGAGGTGTTTAAGGCCAGGCTGGATGAGGCTCTGGCCAGGCTGCTGTAGTGTGAGGTGTCCCTGCCCATGGCAGGGGGCTTGGAACTGGATGATCCTCGTGGTCCCTTCCAACCCTGACTGATTCTAGGATTCTATTCTATGATCAGCCTCTGCAGCTCCCTCAAAGGAGCTTGCAGCCAGGGGGGGTTGGTTTCTCACATGCACAAACAACAAGACCAGGGGAAACAGCCTCAAGTTGTGCCAAGGGAGGTTCAGGTTGGATGTTAGGAGAAATATCTTCCCATCAAGGGTCCTCAGGCACTGCCCCAGGCTGCCCAGGGAGGTGGTGCAGTCCCCATCCCTGGAGGTGTTTAAAGCTGCATGGATGTGGTGCTGAGGGATGTGGGTTAGTGGCAGAGGCTTAGCAGCAGTGGTGGATTGTGAGCTCTGGGTGAGCTTGGACTTGATGATCTCGAAGGTCTCTTCCAACCTCAACAGTTCTATGGTTCTTGGGGATGCTTCTGCTCAAACCCTGGTGCCTCTTTACTGTGGCAACCCAAAGGATGCCTCCAGGTTGGTATGGGATACACACACAGGAAATGGCCTGAAATGGGACCAGGGAAGGCTTAGGTTGGATGTTAGGAGAAATTCCTTCCCTGAAAGGGTTGTCAAGCCCTGGGACAGGCTGCCCAGGGAAGTGGTGGAGTCACCATCCCTGGAGGTACTCCTCAGCTGAGTATCACAGAATCATTTCATTTTGGTTGGAAAAGACCTTCAAGATCATCAAGTCCAACCATTCTCCAACCCTAAGTCTGGGCCTAAGCCATGTCCCTCAGCACCACCAGGGATGGGGATTCAACCACCTCCCTGGGTAGCCTGTGCCAGGCTTTGAGAACCATTTCAGCCAAGAAGTTTCTTCTAATGTCCAACCTAAACCTCCTCTGGTGCAACTTGAGGCTATTTCTTCTTGTTTATCACTTATTGCTAGGGAGAAGAGACCAACACCCAGACAACTGCTCTGTGACAGATGTGGGGCACCTCTTGCTTCCTATTTGCCATGGTATTTAAAAGCCATCTGGATGTGGTGCTGAGGGATGTGGTTTAGTGGTGGACTTGGCAGTGCTGGGTTCATGGTTGGACTCTGTGATCCTAAAGGTCTTTTCCAAGCTAAATGCTCCTATGATTTTAAGACAGTCAGCTCCCGCCAGCACTCATGGTACATGGGAGCTGTGAACATGCTGAAAGGTGTCCAGAGAAGGGCCACGAGGATGAGCAGAGGGCTGGAGCTGCTCTGCTCTGGAGACAGCCTGAGAGAGTTGGGGTTGTGCAGTCTGGAGAGGAGAAGGCTCCCAGGAGAGCTTCTGGTGGCCTTCCAGTAACTGGAGAGGGCTACAGGAAAGCTGGGGAGGGACTTTTTAGCGTTTCAGGTAGTGATAAGACTGGGGGGGGGGGATGGATCCAAGCTATAGGAGGGAAGATTTAGATTAGACTTTAGGAAGAAGTTGTTCCCCATGAGGGTGGTGAGAGACTGGCAGAGGTTGCCCAGGGAGGTGGTGGAAGCCTCATCCCTGGAGGTTTTTGCAGCCAGGCTGGATGTGGCTGTGAGCAACCTGCTGTGGTGTGAGGTGTCCCTGCCCATGGCAGGGGGGTTGGGACTGGATGAGCCTTGAGGTCCTTTCCATCCCTGACAATTCTGTGGTTCTATGATTCCCAGGGGGGCAATGCCACCATCACCAGTGGCTGTGGGGTGGCACATCTGCACATCAGGGCTTCACTTGGTCACAGCCAGCCCTTGCTTTCCCACCCATCTCTTTCCACAGGCCCAGCTGGGGACACAGACACACAGAGCAGAGTCACCAGAGTCCCTGTGGCAGGCTCATGTCCCCCCAGACAGCTGTGCTGCATGTCGCTGTCAGGAGCCTGCAGGCTGAGGTGTTTCTGGAGGAGAGCAGCCTGGGGCCAGAGGAAAAGGCAAAGTGCATCAGCAGGACTAGAAGCCAGGGCCAGCCAGCCTCAGCTTCTCCCCAGACTGCATCTGCAAAAAGCTAAGAGCAAAGCTGTCTGGGAAGCAGGAACAGGGTGAGCTCAGCAGGAGGCACTTTAGCCGGGGGCTGATGGTGCAAATCTGTGTGGCCTCTGTGCCAGAGCCTGTCGGCTGCCCTGGAAATGACACCTGGCCATTTGGAGGCAATCCAGGCACCAGCCAGGGCCTTTGCAGCACCCCAGAAAGCCACAGCCTGGATTGTGTGTGGCATCCATCATCTTCCTCCAAGGGAGCTGAACCAGCAGCCCTCAGCGGCTGCCTGCTCCAGGAGGCTGGCACTGGGAGCTGGGCCAGGAAACGTCCTTTGGAGGAGAAGAGCTCTGAAAGTGCTTAATGAGAGTGTTCAGATTGGATGGGGGGGTGTGTGTGTGTGCATAGCAGCCCCTTTCTCCATCTGAAACAGCCCAGGATGAATATCTGCCAGCCAGGAGAAGCAGCAAGGGCTGCTGACAGCCTCGCTGGGGCTGCCGGTGCTGGGGAGCAGGCTGGAGGGCTCTGCTCTGATTTCCCAGGGTGTTTAGGGTTTTGTTCTGCTCTTTATGAACTTGCTGGAGCTCATTCTGTGGACAAACGGCGGCGATGCAACCCCCCCAGCTGCAGTTCTGCCTTCCCCAGCGGGGGGCTGCTGCCTGCTCTGCTGCGGCAGAGCTGCACTTGGAAGTCTCAAAGCATTTCCTAATTTGCGAGGTCTGGGGAGGATCAGCCCCGTGGCTGGTGACAGCAGCGTGGCTCTGGCACTCCCCCCCTGCCCCCGGGGTAACCAGCTGCTCACCAGCCCTGCACGGACAGACAGACAGGCAAGCAGAGCCTGGCACGAATGGAGCTGCTGCTCACACCGAGGCTTCACTGTTCCACAGATCACAGAATCAGAGAAGGGTTGGAAGGGACTTCCAGAGATCATCCAGTCCAACCCCCCTGCCAGAGCAGGAGCACCCAGGGCAGGGCACACAGGAACACATCCAGATGGGGCTGCAAAGGCTCCAGAGAAGGAGACTCCACAACCTCTCTGGGCAGCCTGCTCCAGGGCTCTGGGACCCTCCCAGTGCAGAAGTTCCTCCTCATGTTGAGGTGGAACCTCCTGTGCTGGAGTTTCCATCCATTGCCCCTTGTCCTATCCCAGGGTGCAACTGAGCAGAGCCTGTCCCTGTCCCCTCCCTCCTGACCCCCAGCCCTCAGCTATTGATCGACATTGATCAGATCCCTCTCAGCCTTCTCCTCTCCAGACTAAACACCCCCAGGGCTCTCAGCCTCTCCTCCCCAGGCAGTGCTCCAGGCCCTTCAGCATCCTTGGAGCCCTCTGCTGGACCCTCTCCAGCAGGTCCCTGCCCCTTCTAAACTGGGGAGCCCAAACCATTTCAAACCACTGCCCCTCGTCCTGTCACTACAAACCCTTCCAAACAGTCCTTCCCCAGCTTTCCTTCAGTTTCAGATACTGAAATGCAGCTCTAAGGTCTCCCTGGAGCCTTCTCTTCTCCAGACAAGTCAGAAACCTGACTCTGCTGCCCAGGCTGAGCCCTAATGCAGCACAGACCTACATAGAGCACTAATGCCCAAGCTTAAAGGATTTCCCATCATTGAGCAAAGCTGACAGAGGGGTGAGAGCCTCTGGGGGGTATGGGGGGGGAGCTGAAGCCCACTCCCTGTCCCCAGAACTGTCCACCCTCTGCCCACCCCTGCTGCTCCAAATCTGGCTGTAGCCCCCCCCCCTGGACTGCACAACATGGGGAATTAAAAAAGTCTTCCAAGGCCTCATCCTGCCCAGCCCAGAGCCCAGGCTTGCCCTTGTTACCCTCTCCAAAATCCCCTTGGTTTATGCAATAACACAAACAGCATCACCAGGGGTGAATTTCTGCCTTCCCCTGTCACTCCCTCCCTGCTGCTGGTGCCCTGCCTGCCCCTTCCCATGCCAAGCCCCCAGTGTGGGGCACAACAGGCTCAGAGGTGCAGGACCAGGCTCACAGAGCCCAAAGGATGCTGAGAGCAGTGAGGCTGCAGAGGCTCCAGCGTGCTCTGACGTCATGGGGCTGGGGTGGCTGCCAGCACCACGGTCCCCAGCAGATCCAGGGCCTGACCTTTGTGTTACCCCTGCCCTGGCACTGCTGCATGCCAGCTCTGGGAGCAGCAGGGCTTTCATGGGGACACCTTCTGTGCCTGCTCACCCTGGGGCTGCTGCAGGCTGCCTCTGAGAGGTGACCTGCACACAGTCACAGGATGCTAGGGGGTTGGAAGGGACCTCTGAAGGTCATCAAGTCCAACCCCTGTGCCAGAGAAGAATCACCTAAAGCAGGTCACACAGGAACACACCTGAGGGGGCCTTGAAAGTCTCCAGAGATGGAGACTCCACCACCTCTCTGGGCAGCCTGCTCCAGGGCTCTGCTACCCTCACAATCAAGCAGCTCCTTCTCATGTTTAGATGGAGCTGCCAACATTCAGGTTTGTGCCCAGTGCCCCTTGTGCTGTCACTGAGGACCACTGAGCAGAGCCTGGCCCCATCTTCCTGACACCCACCCTCAGATATCTGTAAGCATTGATCAGATCCCTCTCAGCCTCCTCTTCTCCAGGCTAACCAGCCCCAACTCTCAGCCTCTCCTCATATGAGAGCTGTTCCAGTCCCCCTGTACTGGACTCTCTCCAGTAGTTCCCTGGGAAGCTTAAAACCCCACAGCCCTCCAGACCTACAGCTCTCTAACCCTCCAGCCCCACAGCCCTCCAGACCTACAGCTCTCTAACCCTCCAGCCCCACAGCCCTCCAGATCTACAGCTCTGTAACCCTCCAGCCCTGCAGTACCACAGCCCCACAGCAGAAGCCCCAGCAGTCACCAGTGTGATGGCTGCCAAGCAGAAGCAGCTCCCTGGGGAAGGACCATGCAACTCTCCTGAGCAAACAGCTCCCCTGCACTGTGGAGCTGTGAGGAGATCAAGGGTGAAGCAGCATCACCCTGCAGCCTCCTGCCTGGCTGGTCTGGTCCCTGCTGCCCAGCAGGTGTAGCAGGGCTGCATTTCCACCTTTGGATCCAGGACAAGGGCAGTGGGAGCAGCTGAGGAGAGGCTGGAGCACATGGCTGCTAAGCAGACTGGCAGAGCCCCCCTGACAAAGGCAGGAGGAGAAGGAAAAGGCTCTTCCAGCCGAGCCTTGCCTGGCTGGGACCCCAGCAGAGTCACCTTGCTGGGTGCCTGCTCCTCCAAAACCATCTCCATGGCCTTCATGCTGCTGCTCTCTGTGCAGGTCCTCCTGTCCACAGGCAGCCCAGAGGCTTCCCGGGCCATTCCCAGGGCTTGTTTTTCGGGATGTGATGCCATTTTGGAGATGTACTTGAGGCAGGGTCCCCCCTGGGCTGGGAGGGGTGCATTGGTCCATCCAAGCAGTGCCAGCAGAAGGGTCTGGGCTGGTCTTGTGGTGCCTCATGCTCTGCTGCTGCTGCTGCTGCTGGAGAGGATATTTTAGACTCACAACTCATTGGGGATTAGCCAAACATTTCTTTCTCCAGCCTCCCTTTTTCTCATAATAAATAGATCAAAGTAAGTCCAGACTGAACAAAAATTGACTTTGGACCACAGGGGCCCAGCTCAATGTGGAGCAAGCCTTGAAGGATAGATCCCATCCTATGTTTCCCACTTAAGATTCCACAGCCAGAGAGCTAAATAGAGATTTCTTTAATCCGCTTGGCTGCCCTGCACCAACGTGGCCCAGTGGAGAGGAGGACAAGTGGGTGCTGTGGTGTTTCCAAATGGCAGGAGCCATAAATGCAGCACCTCAGAGCCTTTAATCCAGCTTCATCTATGAGGCACTCCACAGCAACTCCTCCTCTGATGCCTGCAAATGGCCCCCAGGTGAACCCCCCAGTCCTGGCCCAAGGATGCTCTTTGGCCTTGAGAAACTGTTTCAAGGCTCTTGTTAATGGCTTATCCTTGAAGGTTGATGCTAGCTTGGGGCTCCCACCTCTAAACCTCCCTGTGGGGGATGCTTCTCCTGAGGGGAATGGGTGTCTCCCAGCAGCCAAGGCTCAGCACTTAGAATTGTTTGGGTTGGAAAAGCCCTCAAAGATGATCCACTCCAACCATCAGCCCAGCACCACCATGGCCACCAGCCACGTCCCAAGGTGCCATCTCCACACATCTCTTGAACACCTCCAGGGATGGGGACTCCACCACCTCCCTGGGCAGCCTGTGCCAATCCCTGACAACTCTTGCAGCAAAGAAAGTGTTCCTAATCTCCAACCTAACCCTCTCCTGGTATCATTCCAGGCCATTTCCTCTCATCCCATCACCTGATACTAGGGAGCCCAGCCCCACCTCACTGCAACCTCCCCTCAGGGAGTTGTACAGAACAAGGAGGTCTCCCCTCAGCTAAACACCCCCAGGTCCCTCAGCTGCTCCTCCCCAGCCCTGTTCTCCAGACCCTTCCCCAGCTTTGTTGCCCTTCTCTGGACAGTCTCCAGCCCCTCAATGTCCTTCTTGGAGCGAGGGCCTCAAAACTGAGTCCAGCACTCCAGGTGTGTGCTCAGCAGTGCAGGATCTGAGCTCAGAGGCAAGCATCCCTTGCAAGCCTCCATCCCTTCCTGCAGCAAAAGCAAAGCAAACTGGCAATGAAACCTCAGGACCACTGAGGGAGGATCTCACCCTCCACAAAATGCACTGCTTGGGGAAGTTTCAGCTCCCCATTGTTCCAGGAACAGCTCAGCCAGGTGACTGTGCCATGGGGGGGAGGCAGGAGCCATTTATAGATAAAAGCTGTCAGTGGCCCTGACACACAAAGGGAGTCAATTAACCTGCAAGGAGAAGTCAGGGAAACAGGCTGAGAAAACAGAAACAGTTACATAACTCCTCCTGGGCTCTGTCTTTTCTCAAAGTCAAAGGTTTGTCCTACTAAGAGGGATGGGGAGGGGCAGTGCCAGCAGGGACCCTCCTGCAGCCCCTCCTTGCTGCACCACTCCTGCCCTGCATGCCTCTCGCAGACCGGCATCTCCTCAAACACTTACTTCCAAACTCAGAACTTCCCCCCCAGGGCAGAGTTTTGACCTCCTCTGGGAAAAAGGCCAACAATTCCTCCCATGCTGTCTGCTCCCCTCCCTTGTATTGGCATCAAACCTCTCTCACTGCACCATCTGGGCTCACCTTGGTGGCAGGGCAACCTGGGCGCTGAGGCTGGAACACCATTCAGACGTTAGTGGAGTTACATCTTCAGAGGCTTCCAAGGTCATCTTCTGCTGCCCAGGAGATGAGTGAGGCTGCAGCCCAGCATGGCCACACTCCTCAGCTCTGTACCTCCAGCAGGATCCAGCAGCTGCTGAGACTGACCAGTGAAAAGCTAAAACTTTTGAGGAGCAAGTGGCACTGGTTGACAGCAGCTGAACAGGAGCCAGCAGTGTGCCCAGGTGGCCAAGAAGGCCAATGGCATCCTGGCCTGGATCAGCAATAGTGTGGGCAGCAGGAGCAGGGAAATCATCCTGCCCTGTGCTCAGCACTGCTCAGGCCACACCTTGAGTGCTGTGTCCAGTTCTGGGCTCCTCAGTTCAAGAAAGATGTTGAGATGCTGGAAGGTGTCCAGAGAAGGGCAAGAAGGCTGGGGAGGGGTCTGGAGCACAAGGCTGGGGAGGGGTCTGGGGCACAAGGCTGGGCAGGGGTCTGGAGCACAAGGCTGGGGAGGGGTCTGGAGCACAGCCCTGTGAAGAGAGGCTGAGGGAGCTGGGGGTGTTCAGCCTGGAGAAGAGGAGGCTCAGGGCAGACCTCATTGCTCTCTACAACTCCCTGAAGGGAGGCTGTAGCCAGGTGGGGGTTGGGCTCCTCTCCCAGGCACCAGTGACAGAAGGAGAGGACACAGTCTTAAGCTGTGCAGGGGAGGTTTAGGCTTGATCTTAGAAAGAAGTTCTTCCTAGAAAGCGAGATTGGCCATTGGGATGTGCTGCCCAGGGAGGGGGTGGGGTTGACATCCCTGGAGGTAAGAGCCATGGTCTGGGTGATTAGTTAGGGTTGGGTCATCAGTTGGACTTGGTGATCTTGGAGGTCTCTTCCAACCTGGCTGATTCTGTGACTTGAACCCCCTGACACAGTGCTGTTGGCACACAGATGGCGACCAGCATGGCAACCCTCCTGAGCAACTCCTTTACTTCTACACCTATGCAAATTTAAAGAAGGAAAACCCAAACTCATCAGGAAAGGATTTTGTCTTGCAGAAGCCAGGTCTGATGAGGAACAGCTGAGGAAACTGTTGGGTTGGGTAGGCTTCAGAGGAGGAGGCTGAGGGGAGACTCTCTGCAACTCCCTGAGAGGAGGTTGGAGTGAGATGGGTGTTGGTGTGTCAAGTGATAGAGCAAGAGGAGATGGCTTGCAATGGTGCCAGGGGAGGTTTGGGTTGGATAGCAGGAAATCAGGCACTGTCCCAGGCTGCCCAGGGAGGTGGTGGAGTCACCATCCCTGGGGGTGTTTCAAAGACCTGTGGCTGTGGTGCTGAGGGTCATGGCAGTGGCTTACCAGTAGCAAGCTCTAGGTGAGTGGTTGGACTTGATGATCTCCAAGGTCTCTTCCAACCTCAACAGTTCTAAGCCCAGCTCAAGCTCAGCTGTGGTGGCTTCAGGCCATGGCGAGGCAGTGCCAAGGCTGCAGCACCATGAGCCTGGCTGCTGGGCACTTTGAGAGGAGCTGGGGAATGGAGGCTGCTGCCAGAGGGAGCTTTACTGCTGTGCTGCTACTGCAGTGGGACATTCAAAAGGGAATGTGACACAAATGCTGAAAAGAGAAGAAATAATCCACACATCCACTGTGCCAGAGAAGCTGCAGGGCCTTCAAACCAGAGTCCCATTTATTCTCCATGGTTCTCTTCCAAGGCACAGCTCTGATCTCCTCTCTAATCACATCACAGGCAGGGTGAGGAAAGGAGGGGGGCATGGAAAAATACAACCCAAGCACATCACATCCCATGTGTGCCTCAGCAGCTCTAAAAGGCACGAGAGAAAAGCAGAAGGCAGCATCTGGAAAGGTTTTTTTCTTTTTTTTTTTCTTCTTTATTTGTCTAAAATACAAACGTCTTTCTCCTGTGAGTAACTTTAATAGTGATAGGCCAAATGCAGCCAAGAAAAAGGAGGCACTGGCTACAGAAGTCAAAATACTGAAGCTGTCATTTGCTGAAAAAGAAAATTTATTCTGTTGTTCTACACTTTGAGATATAACATTGAATCAGGTTCATTATTTGTTTGGTTTTGTCTTTTTTTTTTTGTGGTTTTTTTTTTTTACATCAGAACCTCTGAAGTTGGGGATTTAATAAACTGGAAAAAGTTCTTTGAAAGGAAAAAAAAAAATCCAACCAAAACCCAAACAAAAAAACCCCACAACTCCTATTCATGTGGAGATATGGATCCATAAAAACCAAACCAGAACAAAGAAAAAGGAAAAAAAAACCATAACCAAGGATTTTATACGCTTTATTAATAAAGATTAAAAAAAAAAATTAAAATCAAATAAAAATGACCAATAACAATCTAGAAGGAACATAACTAAACTGAGTAGCAGTATGCACAGATCTAAAGCAGGTACAAAGCACTACAGCCAAAAGGGAAAAAAAAAAAAAAAACACCAAAACCCCAAACAACCAAAGAAAAGAAACTCCCAAGCATACAGCCTGGTGGTAGCAGTTGAGGGAATGAACTGTTTGTTGTGTCCTGGAACTGAAATATTGCCTCAGCCTACACCTGTCTGGAGCCAAGAAGCCTTTGGATTCCTTACAGTTCCACTGCCATCAGTTGTAGAGAGGTTCTGGACTGTAGCATTAAAGTTTCCCCTACTTTGTTTTTGGTAGGAAAAAGAAGGATGTGGCTCAAATAGGAAAAAAAAAAAAGGAAAGCTGATTTGCAAGGGTAACAGGATAGAGGTTTGTATAAAGGAAAAACTGACAGTTGAGGAGATCAATTCTCTCACTGGATTTTAGGGGTTGCCCTAAAAATACAATTTTCTCTACTCCTTAAAGCCAAGAAGTGATCAGGAGATAGAATAAAAGACTCGGGGGGGGAGGGGGGGGAAGTCTTGGTTAATTTTCATCACTTAAAATTAAAAAAAAAAAATATATATATAATTTTTAAAATATATAATTAAAGAAAAATAAAAAAAACCCAAATAATTAAAATCCCATAATCCAACCTAAGAAAGGTCTTTTTTTTTTTTTTTTGTCATCCCCTCATCTGCTAGGATACAAAAGCCATGGCAACAAAATCATTTGTCTTCCACCACTACCAAACAGCAAGCTGTGTACAGTCATAAAGAAGTGGAACCTTGGCATTCGGTGTCAGGTAAAAGTCTCTCTGTTGTGTGTTTGGACAAAGAACTTCCTTTTTACTGAGGAGCTGTGTTAGGCTTCATTTGGTTTGCATCTTTAAATGTCTCTGTTTGGAGAGGCAGATGTGGAGTTGGTTTTTGAGGACAGAGGATGTCAGTAAAAGATCACTAGCAAAGATTTCAGCGGTGCTGGGAGCTTCACCTCCCCCCGGGGCCACCAGAAGTCTGACCAGCTGCAATTCATTTCACATAGTGCAAAGTATTTTTCTCCTGTAATCCTAGAGAAGAGCTTGATGAAACTGACTAGGGCAAAGGGAAGCCTTAAGGGTGGCTGGAGTTGGCTGATTGTTGGATGCTAAAATCCAGGTTACTTTAACATCTGATTTTGTTGGGACGCTGGGGGCCACACCATGCTAGGGCTGCAATTCAGCAAACTGGACTGAACCCAACCCGTGGTGCAGTGCAGGCTGGCTGGGCACCTGAGGAGCTGGAAACCTCTGAGATGCCAGCAGTGGTGGGCAAAGACCAGGTCTTGCATATGGCAGTGGCAGCTCAGCCCCCAGGCCTGGAACAGGCAGGAAAAGGAGAGAGTGAGGTCAGGTATCACCACCCATTCTGGGGTCTTCATCTCATCACCTCGTGGCCAAACCAGCAAACTTTCTGAAGCAAAACTAGGGCTTGGGGTTTGGAAAAAGATCAAAAGAAGACCCCCAACTTGTTCCAATCAAACTAAAAGTGGATCAACACAGGCACCTCCAAAATCTCCCCCAGGGACTGCAGAGCCTTGGCAGCACCACCAACACAGTGGAAAGGGACACAAGAGGCTGCTCAGCAGCTGGGGGACCAGGGCTGTGCTCTCCTCAATGGGGCTTGGTAACCCCAGCCAGAAGCACTGAGCTGGCCATGCTGCCACCACCAGCCTCCACCTCACTGCCCCAACACCTGAGCAGGCAGCAGTGCCATGTGGCTGGCCTACCACAGAGGAAACTGGCTACAGAACCTGCAAACCCACCCCGGCCACTCACCGCTCTTCAGCCCCTTCCATTTTGTTACCTTGCCCCAAGGGGTGAAAAAAAGAGAAGATAAATCAGAAGCTCATCAATCTGTGGTGCTTTGAATGCCCTGGGAGATGCAGAGCACTGGCGGCAGTGACAGTCACCTCTAGCAGATCAACACTTCCAGCCAGGAACAGGATGCGGTGCTAGGGAAAATGTCTGGGTGCTGCCGGGGACCTGGCGTAGCAAACAATCTGCACCTGCAGCCCAGGTGGTCAGTCACACCCTGAGCTGCAGCAGAAGCAGCACAGCCAGCAGATCCAGAGGAGATACTCAAGGTGAGGCTTGACAAGGCTCTGAGCAACCTGATCTAGTGGAGGATGTCCCTGCTGCCTGCAGGGGGGTTAGACTGGATGACCTTTGGAGGTCCCTTCCAACCCAGACCATTCTACGATAGGCTTCACCCAGAACACAACCTCTCAGCAACACGACCTAGGGTGGCTTGGACAACGCAGGCTGGTTAAAAAGGAACAACAACAACAACAAATAAAAAACAAAAAAATGACCCCAAAACATGAATTGCAATCTTTGCTAGTGACCTTCCTAACGAATCAAGCACTGTTTCCCATTTCTCCGTGCTGCAGGTCGGAGCTGACCTGTTTTAGTCAAGGCTGCTGCCTAAGAAGCTGTGGCAAACTACAAAGCTTTTACACAGGCAAAAAGCAACCACCACGCTTTCAGAGAAGCAAAGAAAACAAACAAAAAAAAAAAGAGAACTCCTCCTTTTCAAAGCCTTTAGTAATACCTATCTCTTTTACAAACTTTTTTTTTATTTAGTTTTTTTTTCCTGTATTATTACAGACTTTTTTTCTTTTTTTTTTCTTTTTTTTTAAATATTCAAAATAAGTTCCAAGGATTTTTATTTTCTTTTCTTTCTGTGGACTATGTACATTAAGTGCAAAAAAGGTGTGTCTCACACATTCGTACACTAACTGAATCAGTTTAACTGCAGCATATTTTTGTATCTTCAACACTGGTACGGGGTCATTCCACAATATTTTTCCTTTTTTTTGTCTTTTTAAATTTTTTTTCCTTATGTACAGTTGTTTTTTTTTTTTTGCTCATATAAATTAGTATTAAAATAGTTCTATGCTGAATTGTTGTTTTTTAAGCCCTGATTGTAACGTTCGTTTGTGTGAGTTGTTGGATTTCTGGAGAGACAAAAGAAAAAAAACAAAACAAAACAGAAGGAAGAAAGAAACAAAAAAAAACCCCAAACCCACCCCAAACCAATCCCCCCCAAAAGCAAACTGTTAGGCAGAACTACAGGACTGACACTGGAGCAATTCTGAGTTCCCAGGTGTGACTTGGAAGGTGAAATGAAAGCAAGAACCGAGTCGCTACGTCGTAAACACAGGCTGGCGTTGGTTTGTTGTTGTTTTTTTTTCAATCTACCCCCTCTCCCCCCACCAAGTGAAAATACTGTGGAATAACCCTTGCCACACAACAATTTCTACAAGCTATTAAAACCTGACTCTTAAATCCATGTGTTGTGTAAACTTCTGGACTGAAGGAAGTGACCTTTTCAAAGCCACTGGTTCAGCCTTCACATGGGACTTTGGGATTTTTGTTTTCTTTTTCATCTGACAGTTATCAAACTGTTACCTTTTCCACAAGCTCATCCTGTTACACATCACTTTTGTTTCTTTTTTTCCTTTTTTTTTTTTTAATTTACATGTGAAAAAATCTCACAAATAAAGGTTATACAAAGGTAGCCATGTTGTAGTTTTTGTTGCCACAGCAACAACAACTTAATAGAATCAGTTAACAATGAATCTATCATTGTAGGAGTTACATACAAAGTTAATTTCTCTTTTGTTTCTTCCACTGTAAACTATAACAAACCAGTTATGGACTGTAAGCCTCTACCTTAACCATGCTTCAGGATACAACTAAATGGGTTTTGAAGACATGGAGTTAAAAAAAAAAAATTAACAACATTCTCTAACTCTTCTTCCAAATTAAATTTGTTTAGTTACTAAAGAGATTAAAAAAGAAAAAAAAAAAGAAAAAAGGGGGAGGGTTGGGGGGGGGGGAAGAAAAAAAGGGGGGGAAGAGAAAAGGGAAAAAAGAGAAAAAAAAGGGGAAAAAAAGAACAACAACAACAAAAGAGCAATAATGGAAACCTTAAAAGCTAATGGTAGAGAAATGAAAGGCTATGACACGAAGTAATGACATTACTATGAGTTGTAGCCTAGGTACAATGTGTTGTAGCTCTATTTACAGTTGGATCAGGCTAGCAACTAATTGTTGGTTGCTGTTTTGTTATCTATTAAAGTTATTACAGTCTTTAACATACAGTATATATACTCTAAGGCCTTCAACAGGCACATGGCAAAATCAGGTCAGTATCAAACTAAACCCATTCAACAGGAATGGGAAATTAAAGATTTTTTTTTTCCTCATAAATTTCACCTTTTTGTTGTTGTTGTTTTTGCGTTTCGGGTTTTTTCACGTCTTGTGAAACGTACAAGGGATAAACAGAAGGAGGACTCCAGTTTCTCCGGCAGTCAGCGTTGTTGCACCCAGCGTGTCCTGGTTTCTTAAAGGCATCCAGCCTCAAACCATTAACATTGAGCTAATCTACCGTGCCAGCCAGCAGCCCGTGAGGTGCAGGAGCAGACATCTCGTTGGGTGCACGCATCTCCTCCTCTGGCCAGCGGCACCCACCAGGCACATCCCCATCTCCAGCGCTGCTGGCGCGGCTCCGGCGGGACGGCCGCCGGCTCCCCGCCGTGGGGAAGCCGGAGCGGGGCCAGCCTGGCGGCGCCACCGCACAGCACCACCGCGGTGCGAGGGCGGGTGGCAGGGAGGAGGAGCACACGCTGGGGGCCGGGCACAGGCTGGCCAGGCAGGGCACAGTTTCTAGAAGGTGGAGGATGTGAAAATCCACAGCCAAGATAAAAATCATCAACTCTAGAAGCTGCCGACTGAGCCCACCACGGCCGACTGCGAGCTCTCGCTCCGGATCACTAAAGCCACTGCAGTTAACAAAAATCATCTTCATCGTTTTTTATCAATCCATTTTATTTTAAATCCCTCTTTTTATTGTCTGCTTATGTTACAGTTTAGTAGCAGTACTTTTTTAAAATTTATTTATTATTATTATTATTTTGTTTTGTTTTATTGAAACTACTAACAACCTTTTTTTTTTTCTTTTTCTTTTTCTTTTTTTTCCCCTGGTGAAAATGCTTCAATCTCAGCTTTCATTTCCCCCCCCCCTTCTGCGTGACCCGTTTTATCCAAGTTTCAGCATTTCTTTGCATATTGTTTGCATAAGGCTGACAGAAATGGACAAAGAGAAAGAACTTTGGATAAATTAAACAAACAAAGAAAAAAAAGAGAGAGAGAGAGGTTGATGGAGTAAGTGGGAAAGCTTATATATATATATATATAAAAAAACAAACCAAAACCAAACCACAAAAGTCACTAAAATTATATTGATTTGAAACCAACTCACATAGATCTCTTGTCAAATAAAGGATGAGATTCATGCTTTTATGACAGTCCTTTAGAGTCACTAACTAGCTCGGTGACTTTGTAAGAGTCTATTTAGGAAATTTAGAGTCTGGCGACTGTTCTTTTGTGTCTTTTTTTTCTTCTTTTTTTTTTTTTCTTTTTCTATTTTTTCTTTCTTGAACAAAGAAAACGAGAGCAAAGTCATTGCACAACGAGTTTCTATAGTGCTACCTCAAAGTGGCAATCGTTGCCGAGATTGTTTTGAATTTGGTGAAGTTTTGTGTTTTTTTTTTTTTTAGTGCTTCAAGCTTTTTTTTTTTTTCTCTTTTCTTTTCTTTCCTTTAAAACTCATTTACAAACGAACTCTAAATTTGCCAGCAATATAAAAACTGTTGTGGCACCTAATAAAACTACCCTGAACATCCCTCATTGGACCTCTTTAATAAAAAATAATCCTTAAATGCTTTTTTTCTTTCTTTTCTCCTCTTCTTTTTTGTTTTTCAGTGCTTTAAATGTGACATGAAAACAGCTGTATTCTAGGTTTACATTCTATGCACATCTATGCCAGATGTTTTGGTTTTTTTTCTTTTTTAAGTAGATAAATAAAACAGGAGGTTAACATCAAAGTGTCTCAAGATATACAAAAATCCATTTTAGCACTGAAAAAAAAAAACCAAACAAACAAATCCCAACCTCCTTGAACTCATAAAAGCCATACAAGCTTGAATGCATCCTTTCTGGCTTAAAGAAGATCAGCTCTGCTCTTTGTTGAGGCACTGGCACAGGTTGTGCAAAACCCATTTTTCATACACAAATAATTGCAAACAGGAAGTACTCAAATCCACTTTTTCTTTCTTTCTTTTTCTTATTTTTTTTTTCTTTCCTTTTGTTTTTTCTCCCCACTAACAATGTTATGGTTTTGGGAAACAGAAACTCAGTGGTGAAAAGAACAGGGAGGAGGTCGCCGACTGAGCTCCGGCAATGCTGCTGCTTGTGAATGCAGGTGACTGGGGGATATCTGTGGCCACCAAGGACTGGTAAAATGTGGAGGGGGGGGGGGGCAGAAAGGAGGGTCCTGGGGATGGCCTCTCTCTCTGGGTTTGGTTCAAAGCCTGCTGAAATGATTCCTTCTGTCTTGAGGCCTTTCTCAGCTGGGCTATTCAAAACTTCTTGTGCCGAGTGAGTCTCCACAGGCAGACGGTCAGAGACTGCCCTGGAACGCACTGGCTGGGGTCTAGGTGCCCCTCCGTCACTTGTGGTCCATGGAGATACATGGCTAGCAAACTATCTGTGCTCACACTGGAGGAGAGGGGGCAAGGGAAGTCTCTAACCAAGGCCAAGGAACTTGGAAAAGAAAAGAAAACCAATCTGGTTGTCAGAATTTGGCACCCTACAGGACCACTGTGAGCTCAGGGGAGCAGGCCCCCTAGACTCTGGGAGCTGGCCTCTTGCTTGGCTTCAGCAACAGTTCTGAGGTTTCACTTAAAACGTGAGGAAAAACTTTGCTGTGAGGGTGCTGGAGCCCTGGAGCAGGCTGCCCAGAGAGGTTGTGGAGTCTCCTTCTCCGGAGACTTTTCCAAACCAACCTGGATACATTCCTGTGCAACCTGCTCTGGGTGCCCCTGCTCTGGCAGGGGACTTGGACTGGATGATCTCCAGAGGTCCCTTCCAACCCATACCACGCTGTGATTCTGTGTGATTCTACAGAGCCTGCGGAATTCCAGCAGCAAATCCATCTCTTCCATAATGCCAGCGTTTGGGCAGAGCTAAGACAGGGATGAACTTGGCCATTTCCTCAACCATAAAGCATTCTGCAGATGGTTCTTCAGCAACACAGCACAAGGACAGGCTTGGGCTGTCCGGGGTGCAGGGGCTGGAGATCATTTTCTTCGTGCGTACGAAAAGGAGGTATTGAGAACTAGCCCTTGTTGTGTGGGAAAAAAACATTGCTCTTGATCAAGTAGAAGGTGCCAAAATAAACCCACTGACCTACAGGAGCTCAGTGGAGATGGAGGTTTGTCTATGGTAGAAAGTTATGCTGAGCTTTTTTGTTTTCTTTTCCCTGCCTTGCTACTGCTGTGTTTGCTTTAAAGGGCTGGAGGATCACAAGGGCAAAAAAGGAATCACCTGCTTACGGAGAGTGGTGCTTAAATAATTGGTGCATGCTGACCAGCTTTCATGAAGAGCCACAGGAGAGTTCAGGGTGAAATGTCCCAGCCTGCTAAGTGGAGACAAGCCCCTGGGCATGGTATTGCCCAGCCCTGGGCTGAGCCATGGCTATGGGCTCACTCCAGCTAAGGGCTGGCACTTGCTCCTCTCCAGGTCAACAGAGTCTCTGCCCAGCTGAAGCTGTCTCCCTTCACCACCCTTTCCTTGTTGCTTGCCTGCACCACGAGAACAGCAAGAGAGATTGTGCGCTGTTTGCAGCTGAGAATGCACTTCAAGGGACAACAGAGCTGCAGGAACCCCCTGATGCTGACCACTGGCTGAGCACATCAGTCCTGGCCCCTCCCTGAGCCTGGCATTTGGTGGATTTTGATTATTCCCCCTCCCCCCGCCTCCAAAAGTTTCCAGAATCAGCTCTTTGTATGGAAGGAAATCCCCTGACCTGGGCTAAAAGAACAGCTGTCCTCTCATGTCACTTGTACTAAAAAATTGGAGACTCTATCTGAAGGCAAATTGTTAACTGATGAAAAAAAAATTAATAGTAATAATAATTAAAAAATAATAATAAAAGGAACGTTTAACACAAGCAATTTCAGCTGACATTCACAGCAAAATCCAGCAAAATAGGAGGGGGGGGGGGGGCAGAACATTCCTGTGTCGTGGTTTTCAAGCACATAATTCCTGTTTCCCACAATAACATTTTTAGTAAAGAAAAAAAAAAAGGCAACACACAACCAAAACCAAACAACAAACCAAACAATAAACCAAACTCCACCAAAAGAAAATAAAATACAACCCCAAGAGAACAAACTCCCCTCCCCCCCCCTTAAAACCTACAATATATGAAAACTTAAGACATAAGAATAATGCAACAACAACAACAAAAAAACCAAAACCAAACAACCAGAAACAAATAAAAAAAAAACAAAAACAACCCAAAAATTAAACAAAACAACCCCCCCAAATGGTCTGGAGTTATACTTGATAATGATGTACACTTGAAAAACAAATCCATAGACTATGATGTAAACAAAGCAGTAAAGATTAACACTTGGAAAAAAAAAAAAAAACAAAAAACCCAAGACAAACATTTATCCATCGATAGGTATAGAGGAAAACCAACAGTCCGTGGGTGCAGGTGCACTGCTCAGGATGGTAGTTCAGAAAATGATTTAAGTGTGTTATTAAAGTAATGTGTTATAAAAGTCTTAATTATAACTTTCTACTTGTATATCTCAGATAACAGAGAGCTGTTTGTTAATTGTTTCTATAGTGCTTTTTTTTCTCCTCCTTTTTTTTCCTCCTTTTTTTTCTCCTTTTTCTCCTCCTTTTTTTTTTTCTCCTTTTTTTTGTCTTTTCTATTTTTTTTTTTTTTGTCTTGCTTTGTTTTTTTTTTTTCTTTTGACATTCCCATTGATTCAGTTTTTTGGTTAACATGTAGGCTGCAACAGGCTTACTGTAGAGGTGGTAGAGAAACGAGAGAGGGAAGAAGGGGATTATATACAGAAAGGCCATGCGCAGCTTCCCACCAAGAAGTCCTGGTGCTCCGGAGTTTTACTGGTCAGGATTTCAACATGGTCTGCTGCATGAGAAAGAAAACAACAACAACAACAACAACAACAACAAAGAAAGAGAGAGAAATTAGAGAGAGCCACAGCTGTGTCTTGGAAAAGTCATTGCAACAAGAGACATTTACGGCACTGGAATGCTTCGGCTGGAAAAGACCTCTGAGGTCTGAAAGACTTCGACTCAGTCCTAGTTAGACCACACCTGGAGTACTGTGTCCAGTTCTGGGCTTCCCAGTTCAGGAGGGACAGGGAAGTACTGGAGAGAGTCCAACGGAGGCTATGAGGATAATGAATGGACTGCAACATCTGCCTGGTGAGGAAGGGCTGAGAGACCTGAGGGTGTTTGGTCTGGTTAAGAGAAGGCTGAGGGGGAACCTTATCAATACAAGTATCTGCAGGGTGGCTGTCAGGAGGATGGAGCCAGGCTCTTCCCAGTCATACCCAGAATGAGGGGCAGTGGATGGAAACTCAATCACAGGAAATTCCATCTCAGCATGAGGGAGAACTTCACAGTGAGGCTGCTGGAGCCCTGGAGCAGGCTGCCCAGAGAGGTTGTGGAGTCTCCTTCTCTGGAGATCTTCAAAACCCTCCTGGATGTGTTCCTGGGTGACCTGTCCTAAGTGGTCCTGCTTTGCAGGGGGGATGGGCTCAATGATCTCTTGGAGGTCCCTTCCAATCCCTACCATTCCAGGATTCTGTGATCATAGGATCATTGAGCCAACCATCAACCCAACACCACAGTGGCCATTAAACCATGTCCCAAACTGCCATGTCCACCTATTTGTCAAACACCTCCAGGAATGGTGACCCTACCACCTCTCCTGGGCAGCCTGTCCCAATGCCTGACCACTCTTGCAGGAAATAAATGTTTCCTCATCTCCAACCTAAACTGCTCCTGGCACAACTTCAGGCCATTCCCTTTCGTTCTACCACCTGATACTAGGGAGAAGAGACTGACCAAGGGGTTGCCATTGGTAAGTTGCAGGAAGAGAAACATTTTATTCCCCTCATTTTCTGCCACAGGGTGAAATTGCTAACAGCACACTTGGCATCCTCTTTAACCTGCACTCAGGGCTTTCCATTTCCAGTGTTGCCTCACACACTGTCAAGACATTTAGTGTAAGAGGGAGGTGGGTGAGTAACAGTCTTCTTTTTGGACAGGATGGCAGGTAGAGGGTGAGTAATAAGGGCCAAAGGAATCCCTGACTCCTGTTAGCTCCTCTTTCCTTCAGAGAGCATCAGAGATAAGCTGCATTAAAGTCTGATTCTAAGGAGCAATGAGCCAGAGGTAAATGGAGCCCCGAGACCAAACACAGACACGGAAACCCTGTGCTCAGGAGACTCTCTTCTGGGAATATATTGCCTCTCTTGGGATGCACTTGTGAAAATGCTCCCTTGAAGGACCTTGCTCTTGGTCTCCTGTAGAGCTGGGCCAGCCAGCCTATCTAACAGGACCTCATCAACCACAGAGGAAAAGAAAAACATCTGCCAGAGCAGCAAGTGTTTCAATGACCCAAATCCCACTCAGGGCAGCTTTGGGAATTGCCCCTCAGCACTGTAGAGTCCCAGCCAAGGTCCTTGTCTGGCAAAACCCTTGAGCACAGGGACAATTTCAGATGCTTGGGAAATGTGAAGCAATGTGTCCTTGAGAGATATGCTTTAGTTCACCCAGGGACACAGTGGGCAAACAAGGCAGGACCTGCATCCAAACAGACAAGCTGCTGCATGAAAATGCTCACTGGGGAGCACTGGGGATGCTGGGGGCTATTACCCTTTTCTAACAGCCTCCCAAGTTCTAGACAGTTTATTTTTCAGGAGTCAGTTTCAAACCAACTTTTCCAAACCCTGGAAGCTTTTAAGGCCAGGCTGGATGTGGCTCTGGGCAACCTGATCTAGCAGAAAGTAACCCTGCCCATGGCAGGGGGGTTGGAACTCAGACGATCCTTGAGGTCCCTTCCAACCCTGACAGTTCTGTGATTCTGTGTGATTATGTCCTCCCTCTGCAAGGTGTTAAGAGGACAAGTGCTGCTGGCAGAGCTGTGGCTCCTGCCTGTGCTCACATTGTCCTTGTGAACAACCCTTGTCTAACCCAGTTTCAAATCCCCTCCAGCAGCCCATGAAATCCCATCAAGCTCAGTATGCTGACCCTGCTTCTTCCCAGCGAAGGTTTTTCCCAGTCCTTAGTACTGTTCATACATTGGTGAACTGTGCCATGCTCCCTGCTTCCTGAAAAAACCACATCCCATGGAAGCTCCTCTCCTGGTCTGCAATCCCTGGCTCTTGATAGCTTGAGTTTAAGCACCCAGGCACATCAAAGTGAAAAGAACTCAGCAAAAAAGAGAAACTTTTTGATATAAGAGCTGAAAAAAACTCTTTTAGAGTTCAAGAATGAGGCTTTCCCAATGCAAATTCCTCCTCCTCAGGTGGACCAGGCTGTTTTGCATGTGTTAACCTGTCAGGTGTCACGTCTGTCTGTCTGTCTCCTGCTTGGCACAGCAGTGCTCTGTGCAGTGCAGAAGGTTTTCACCAGCAGGGAGAGCTTGCTGCTCACTCCTGCATGAACTGGGGTGGATCCATGGCCAGTCAGTGGGTCATTCATATGTGCACTACTTTACTAAGGACAGCAGAGATCAGGGCCACCACTAAAATGAGTTAACTGCTGCTGAAGGTATCATTAGGGAACTGCTTGCCAAGTTCATTTCCAGCGTTTAAGCATTTGCCTGTAAAATGTGACCTGAGGAAGAAACAGGTTGGGTATCTTACAGTCTAGACTTGTGTGTCTTAACTATGTGGCCTGCACTGAGAAGATCTAGTGAGCTCCTGTTGAATTGCCTGAACTGCTCTTTACCCTCTTGGAGGCAAAAAAAAAAAACCCAGACAGTGACAAAACAAATGGTTTTGTTTTGTGACCATCAGCAAACACTCACAAGGAAAAGCAATGGAAAAATGACACTGCTGTGGTGGCTGTGAAATAAGACTCTGAAAGGCCAAACTCCTCCATCATTCCCACTCAGAGAAACCCAGCAGCCTAGGGAAGCATAGGATCTGCAGATAGGGTGAAGGATATGCTGCTTGTGGCATTCGTCCTGGTCTTGCAAATACACAAGGGCTTACCATGAGGCAGGTCCCCACTGCAGCCACCAGCAGAGCCCAAGCCAGCCTTGCAGATGCACAGCAGCTGCTGCTGCCCCAATCCTGCTTACCCCAGGAAAGACAATGTGCCCTAACAGCAAAAGAGAGGTGACACCTCTTCAGCTGACTCAATAGCAGAGCAGTCATTGCCATCAATAGTGCAGCTCTCTGAGGCATCTGCAGGCAGCTGGGAGCTGTGCAGAGCAAATGGAACCTGTCACCAGAGCTGTAGGACTCAGGGGATGCACCAAGGGAGCTGTGAACACCATAAGCAGGGCCTTCAGACACAAGGCAGCACTGCTTGTCAGAAACCACAGGGCTGGTTCGTGCCTGTGCTGCAGCTGCTGAGTTTCTGTTGAGTTGGCAGAGCAGGGAGCCACCAGGGGCCCCAGAGGATCAGTCCCTCTGCCCCAGCCAGCCTCCCTTTTGGGGGATGAAGTGCCCTTGTACAAAGCAAACCCCCAGAAAGAGAAGAAAAAAAACAAACCCAAAAACCAAGAATGAACTTACTGTTCTATCAGGAACTTCTACATCTGTGAAACAAACATGCTGCTACTCAGTTCATCTACTGATAACTGGGATATCTACAGCAAAAAAAACAGAGGATACAGCACATTAACACATTGGCTTCAGGTCAAGGGCCTCATTCTGTCTTCAGCATCAGGTTAGTAAAGCACATGACTGTCTTACAAAACCAGGGTTCATTCCCAAGAGGTCTTTATTTTGCCACACATTCAGCACAAGGCAGCTGCATCACTACTGATGCCTGCTGGAGTACATGGTGACTGCACTGGGATTCTAACTCCATAGACCACCACGACCTCCTCTAACTCCACAACCTCCCTGGGCAACCTGAGGCACTGGCACAGGTTGCCCAGGGAGGCTGTGGATGTCCCCTCCCTGGAGGTGTTCGAGGCCAGGGTGGACGAGGCCTTGAGCAACCTGGGCTGGTGGGAAGTGTCCCTGCCCATGGCAAGAGGATTGGAAGTGGGTGATCTTTAAGGTCCCTTCCGACCCGACCCATTCTGTGATTCTGTGACTACCAGACAGAAACGCCCTGAACACAGCTGGCTGAAACAGGACTCATACAGCCCCAAAGCAATGCTGCACAGGAATTCCTGCTGCCTTCTCCTGACCAATATGAGTCTGACTAACACCTTGCTCTACCTGGAAATACCAACCAAGCACAGAATAAAAGGCTTAGCCATCCCTCTTGCCAGCAGCAAAACACTGCCTAGGTCTTCCGCAAACCAAATTTCTCCTGACAGCCCCATGACCTTGGACTAGCAAAAGACTAAAGGATGCCCCCTGAGATATTGCTGGCATGTAGCCTCCTACAGAGCAGAGTGACTCCCCATGTTCTTTGCAATGGCTCTAAACCTGAGAGCATGACAACTACAAAAAAACACTAAAAATCAGTATTGGGAGTAGCGGGGGGGGATAGTGGGGGAACCAAAATGAAACAAAAAGGCAAGGGTTTGAAATGTCTCTGGTCTAACTGGGACAAAGGTTTGGCACACCAAATTCTCAGGAAGCATCACTAGGAAAGGTTGTGCGGATCTAGCACTTCAGGACTGGTGCGGAAGCAGCCATCACAACTCAGTATCCTCAGAGGGAAAGTTCTGGAGAGAGTCATGGCTTGGCAGACATGCATGACATCCTGTACACTTACGGCAGTGCTACAGCAGCACGTACTGCACACCCAGGGTCATCTCTGTAGGGATGGGTGACGTCACTGCTGGCAATAAGCTTCACACTTCATAGCCTTGCCCCCTGACTTTTGGGGTTTTTTTTGGTTGTGGGGTGTTTTTTTGGGGATTTTTTGTTGGTGGGTTTGGTTTTTAGAAGTCCAATCTTACAGCTGGGGGCGGGGAGGCCGCTTTGTGTTTTCACTTCCACTTTCCAGCCAGGAGACAGGACATGCTCAAAACACCACAGGGTGGTAATTCTGCTGAGGGGAGGGGTTGGGAGAATAGTTCTGCTTGAGACCGAAAGCAGAGGCACTGCAGGTCTTGCATGACCCAGCCTGGCGGGCAGTCTCGCAGGCCATTCGCTCGCGGCGTTGCTTTTTTGGAGGAGGAGGAGCACCTGCACCCCTATCAATCGCCCATCCCTATGCTCCAGCCAGGCTTGCTGCCCCGTCCTGCGCACGGCAGGACCAGCTGGGGTCCCCTCACCGACCCCCAGACACCACACACACGCACACACACACACACACGCACACCACGCATGCTCTGCCTCCGAGCCTGCGCCGAGCGGAGCGGGTCGGGGTTGTGGGGGGGACTGCGCTCAGCCCCCACGCAGGATCCAGGCCCTCGCCCAAAGCCCTCAAGATCTTGAACGCGTCAAAGAAAGCCATTGAAAGGGCCAAACCTGATTGGCGGTAGCTGTTGCAGCGAAGGGGACGCTGGTGGCAGGAGTTGTTGCTGCAGACACAGTGGTGGGCGTAGCACCGTGCATCATGGGCACTTTCGGAAGGGAACCATGGAAGCGACATACGGGAGGGTGGAGCGTATATATATATAGATATATATATAGAGGTGGTTGTTTGGTTGTTGGTGGTGGTGGTGTTGGTTTGGTTGGTTGGGTTTTGTTTTGTTTTAGTTTGTTTTGTTGTTGTATTTTTTTAATTGTTTGTGGTTGTTGTTTTTGTTGTTTTTTTTTTTTTTAAATATAATAAATGTAACCATGGCAACATGTGGTGGATTTGGGGGCGTGGCAGGAATCACAGCAACAAGCCATGTGACATCGTCATGAAGGACACATCGGGGCGCAGCATGCAATCACAGTGCAAAAAAAACAAAACAAAACAAAACAAAACAAAACAAAACAAAACCACAAAAAAAAAAAGGAAAAAAAAAGGCAAGACAGCATTGGGAAACAAAAAAAACCAAAAAACAAAAAACAAAATCAAAACCAAACCAAAACAACAAAAAAAATAATAAACAAGAGAGAAGGGGAAAAGCCAATTACAATTATAATTAAGGAAAAAACCAAAACATTCTCAACACTTAGTACATTTATAAAAGCAGAACAATGATGTATTAGACTCCGAGGGCTCAGGTTTCCAAAGGGGGGAGAGGGGGTGGGTGTGCTAGCAAAAGCCCAAGGTCGGCTCGCACCCCGTGGGGAGTTAGACACAGCCAGTGCACGGTCCTTTGGGTGGGGACATTTTGGCAAGCGCACCCCTCCCGCCCGCCTGGGAAAGCTTCGTCCCCCTCCCCTCCCCACCCAGTCCCCCGCCAGCCACCAGAGGTACATGATGCACTTTGCAGCGGCTGCCGCAGCCCTTTCACCAGGTTTTCTTGCCTTTCCCTAGCAAGGGAGGATGTTTTGGCACAGGACAGGGCTGGAGGCATGGCAAACGAGCAGCTGGCAGCTCTCCCCGGGCAAACTCAGCATGCTTCCTCCCACCCTACTTCTAAGCTGGGCAAAACTCCTCTCCGTGCAGGATGTATGCGTGAAGGGGGGAATGGGGAGGGATGGAGAGGGGGCCGAAAAGGAAAGAACACAGAAGTGCACCTGAACAGCTACCATCTGCAGGAAGAGCATCCAAAAGGATGTCAGGGAGAGGGAGCTCGGCAGCCTCCCAGTGCTGCACATCCCACGGAGCACCGTGCTGGAGGGGATGCTCCAGGGTGTACCTAGGGTGGGCTTCGTGTGGCCAGGGAGGCCATGGGCAGGCCCAGCTGTCCCTACAAAGGTGAGGCAGGGAAGCAGAGCTGCCTCCCCCTCCACCCCTGCGGTCAGCATGTGTGCCTGCAGGCTGGGTATGCTCCAGCCACAGGGCAGCGGAGGAGTGTGTGGGTTGGGGTCTCCTACAGCCAAAGACGTGTTTGAAAAGGTCAGCTCCCCCCATCACGCAAGCAGTGTGTCCTCCTTGTGCTACCGGAGTGGGGCAGTTTGAGAGCAGAGTGCTTAGCCAGCCCTGCCAAAGCTATCCAGAAGCCCTGCACCCTCCGCAAGGCTCCTGCCTCTCCTTCTTTCTGAAGCAGACACACACCTGGGTGCTGCCAGCCCTGCTATACCCTTGGATAGAGGATGAAAGCTCAGCTTTCACCCACCCTGCTGTGTACAGCAGCTGTAGGCAGAGGGGAGGGTTCCTTAGAGACCTGCACAGGTTCCCAGTAAGACCCAGATGCTGAGCCTGATCGTACTGGATCCCTGCAGCAGCAATGAGAGTGTGCTCAGCCTTGCTGCCTCACTGCATCCCGTGGGCACCAGCAGTGGCACCTCTATATGCTCCCTGCTACTTGCACAGCTGACACTTCACTAGAGATGAATCTTCAGCCAGTCCACAGTCTAAGCTCTGCTTCTCTCTTGTCCTGCTCTGGCAGAGGGGCTGACTGCAGATGTACCCCTCCTTAGCACCTTTATTAAACCAATCCCCTAAAACATCCTCAGGAGGACAACCAAAAACCCCCAACTTTAATCCACCTGACACCCAATACAAGAAAATAAACCAGCAGGACCCTCCCCCTGGTATTTCCTTTCTTTTGTTGCATCACTTAAACGGGTTGTAAAGACATTCAAGTGACACATTGTGGTCTCTGCAGCAGAACTAGGTAGGGGTGGGAACACATCACCTTGGGACTCTCTTACTTAGTCACACAAAAGCACTGCATGGAAATTAAAAGGGCTATGACCACTGAAGCCTCCAAGAAGACAGCATATAGACAGTCACACCACTCAGCCACCCAGCTTCTCACTGATGCACACTAACTCGCTGTCTCTTTCAGAATTAGGCACGAGTGGAGAAGTTCGTGTAGGGGGGGCAAAAAAACCCAACCAAATAAAAACCAAAAAACAAACCACAAAAAGAAAACCAACAAACAAAAAAAACCTACCAACGCTTGCAGTGGGTGTCATGCACAGAACTGACCCTGCACACCATGCATTGAAGCGTGGAAAGATGAACAAAAGGGATATTTCATTAGTGAAGCTTCGGTGTTAGAAATCACTGTAACTAAAAAGCAGGTTTGTTCTTTTTTTTTTGCTTTTGTTTTGTTTTTAAAAATTTTTTCCCCCCCTCTCTTTGCAGCATTCGGTACTTTTAAGCACATGCAAACAGATTCTGCTCCTGGGGAAATCGATCTCGGGAGCCCAAGAGTTTAAACTCAGTTTTTAGATCGTAGCCAACCAAATTAATTCTTGAATTCTTGGGTAGGGGAGAGTAACTTTCTTCTCCCACCCTAGTTTGAAATTGCATGACCTAGCCTAAGACAGAGGGCTTGCTTGGAGGCTTTTGTTGAGATCAGGTGTGTTGATTTCTTTCTGATCATGTCAGCAGAAAACAAATTGCCCCTAGGGGAATGTCACACTCATGTTAAAAACAGCTTTCCAAAAGCAATTTACTCCTGCAAGGGGGGATTGGGATTCAAAGTCTCTGGTTTTAAAGCTGAAAGAGGCAGAGGTTTTTTTGTGGACTTGGAACAACTGCAGTGATGATGCCATTTCCAGTGGACACTCTGACTTTCTCTCCCTGCCCCAGACACAGCAACCCATGGTGCTGATCCCTCAATAACTGAACCTGGCACAGGTTGCCCAGGGAGGCTGTGGATGTCCCCTCCCTGGAGGTGTTCAAGGCCAGCTTGGATGAGGCCCTGAGCAAGCTGGGCTGGTGGGAGGTGTCACTGCCCATGGAGAGGATTTGAATCTAGATGACCTTTAAGGTCCCTTCCAATCCAAACCATTCCATGATTCTATGAACAGAAGAAACCAAGAGGAGCAGCAGCAGCTTGCTTCCTTTCTTGCTTCCTTCCTTTCCTTCTCTGCTTCACTTTCCAGAGCACTGCAAAGGCTGAGGCCAGCTCTGCAGATTGAAGCACGAGGGGAAAGGAGAATGTGTAAAGTAAATTCATCAGAGAGCTGTCCTCTGACTGGGAATTTGCTGCTCTGCCCAGCATTAATGTCCTCAGATGAGAGCAGGTGCCAGCAAATACACCTGTTATGCATCAGCCCTGTGTGTAATTTCATTGCCATGAGACAAGGCACGAGAGCAGAGTGAGAGTGCAGGGTAAGAGCTCCTGCACGGTGCTTGCACCAGCACCCACGTCCTCCTGCCAGCTTTGGCCGCTGCCACCTGGAGGAAGGGCAGTGTGCAGCCAGCTGGGGAACTTGGCATTCTCAGAGGTGTCAGTGCTTCCTCACTTGGCACCTAATGGAGCTGCAGTAAGGTCAGCTCAGCCAGTCCCTGCAGGAGCACTCTGCAGAGCACAAGGGGGAGACTGCTACTCCAGTGCCCCTCTTCCATCCCTCTGTACAAGATGCTGCTCCCCTGGAAGAACATCTTGGCAGCTGGTGAGTTCTGAGTGTCTCCAAGTGCTCTCATAACATAAAAGCCACAGGAGCACAGGGTTTAGGTCCCAGCTTTCTGGAGCCACACTCACACCTGAGACAGCTTGATCTCAGCACAGGACCTGTTTCTAAAGCTTTTTCCCTGACCCCAAGAAATGGCAGGGCCAAGGTCTAAGTCTGGTGTGTGTTCACTTTGGGGGGGGGCAGCCCAGAGAAACACTTTGTGTGTCTTTGGAAATAGCATCTGGCAGGTGAATACAGCCTTAAAACCCATGGGCAATCTTTCTCTTCTGAGGCTCTACAATGATCATTATGACTCTAAAAAATGAGCTATCAGCTCTGGAATATTCCTAATCCAGCCACTTACAATGCTTACTACTCTAAGCAGGTTTTGTTTTTCATTTGGCTGCAGTAAATGGAGGTTAACTGCCTAGTCAGCAGACATCTGCCACGTCAATATTTCCAGTCCTTCTACAAATTACCCAAGTGCATCTTTCAATTTTACTCTGAGACCTTAAAGGTACAATAGAAGCTGGGAGTTAAATTGCTTTTAAAAAGCTTAGGCTATAGCTCTGGTCAAAAGACAAGCAAGAGGGAAATCTATGCCTTTAAAGAGGATTATGTAATTTGTATTTACTAAAGAGGAACTGTTCCCTCTAGAAACACCGTGGCTGCTGCAATATGTAGGTCACTGAGAGAGAAGCTCAGAAAGATACCTGGCAATTGAGCAGGCACAGAGGTCCACAAGGCATTTTAACATGAGTTTGTGAGAGTGCTATGCAAGAGTCAAAGAATTAATTTGGCATTAACCAGTTGAATCATAAGGAGAGGAAACAGGAAGTATGAATTCAAGAAGCATGCAGACATTTCTCTTAACTAAAAACCCCAAACCAAGCAAAAAAAGAGCTAAGAAGGGATCTTTACAAGTGACAAGCCCTGAACTGTACTAGGTGAAGGGAAAAAAACAGTCAAACAACAAACATTATCTTTTCATCCATTTTTAACGCAACACTACAAGCAGAGAACTCTTTGGCTAAGGACTCTTACATAAAATCTGCTCGGTAGCTCAATGTCTAAGTCATAAAAAGACAACTACAAAGCTGGGGAAAGCAAGGAGAGATGCTTACCTGTAGGGATGAATGTAGGCTGTTGCAACTGCATGTTGGCTAGAGCCTGTTGGTAGTGGAAAACGCTTGGGTTAAAGACTGTGGTGGCACCATTGTTTTTTTCAAGTGCTGGCCTCTTTGGTAAAGGTTGAAGTGCACCAGGCGGCAGGGCCTGTGGATAAGGCAGTCATTAAAGACAAGTGGAGTGAAAAAAAACCCCCAAAGGCCCAGATGTAGATCAAGCATGCAATAAATAACAGGGGGGAAGGGGGAGCTTGGCTTAAAATCACCTGCAACTTTATCAACTTAGAGAGACAAGAAAGAGAAGAGCAACTAAATCACAGTAGAAGTAATAGGTGAAAACACTTCACGAGGTAAGCAGTCAGGAAATGTACCAGGAGAAGGGGCAGGGTCCAGAAGGAGGAGGGAGGCTAGGTGAGATTTTCAGCAGGACTGACTTGGGCACACAGTGGGGGGAAAAAAGCATGAGGAGAGGGAAGCAGAGAGGTGATCCCCTGAACAGGACGCTACAAAGAGCAGTTGCAGGCATCAAGCATTTAAAATAAAAGGCCAGGTGAAAGAGATCTAGCAGATGGCTATTTAAAACCAAGAAGATTAGCATAAGCAAGAAGTGCCATGGGAAAAAGAAAAGGGATGCTTGCCTCTGCTTCACCCCCTGCCTGCATGCAGGCCTGGAAGTGCACACAGTGTGTGCAGCCATCCCCTGTGCCTGGGTGGTGAAGAGGTGGCTGTTGGCAATCACACACCCCTAGTGAAGTCCTTTCCACTTCTTAGTGGAGGGGCTGAGCAACACGGTCAAAACAAGCCTGATTCTCAGCCCAGAGGCACAGCACAGCACCAGCAGCTCTGGGTCTGCTCCCAGTTTCTACAGGGTGGCTTCCAAGAGCGTCCTTCTGCTCGCTCATTGCTAGCAGTGGAAAGGGCCCTTGACAAGCCTGGTGTTCAAACAAGATTTGGGTGGGCCTTGCTATCAGGCAAACCCCACCCCCCTTTTCTTTTTTTTTTTTCATGTTCTATCACCCCACCAAGCTTCTTGCAGCCTGTCAAACCTGTTTCCTGCTCAGACTTGGTAAAAAGCTTTACCCCAAGAACTTTTTCTCAGCCAGTTACTCATCATTTAGCCAAGCATGCCTCAACAGCAAAGTAGTACGTCAGGTTCTCAGGAGACAAGAATGTTTCTAATGATTTACAGCTTTTCATTGTACCCAAGTAGAAACTAATTTTTTTTTTCCCTCCTCTATGTCTTTTCCCCACCCCCACCTCCACACATTGTGATAGAAAAGGGTCCTGTTTAATTATGCCCTGCAGCCTCTTTGCACGTAAGGCTCCCATTGACGTCAATGAGTTTTATGCACGTGGAAGTCATGCAGAATCAGGTCATTTCTGCCTGCTTGTGGGTCTAGATCATGTATCAAAGCAAGGGTTGAAAAACAGGGTTATTAGCACACCTATTTCATAGCCTTTTCCCCTAGGTGACAGTGAAGGGTGTGTAATGGGGGAGGTGTGGCTAAAGAAGGGTTAAGGCTACAAGCACGCAGTGGCCTGAAGGAAGGACAGGAGTGAAAAGAACAAAGATTTTAAAGCCTTATGGAGACCAACACACAACAGAACAGAGGTGAAAGCTTGCAACAGTTTGTCACCATCTAGAAACAGGTTTCACTTGAAATTTAATTTGCCAGGTAGGAGACTGCTCATCTGAGAAATGGTTAAGCAAGATACTTCCAGGCAAACCATGACTCCAGCCTGTCTCTGTTCACATGCTGGCCTTTGGGTGGTTATAATATTAAAAGGGGGGGAATTAAATAAATAAAAAGAAGAAAATTAGAAGAAGAAATTGCATTTGCAAAATTGCCCTCAGACATGCACACATCCTCAGCTAATGCCAGCAGGCATCCAGTGCCAGCCATTAGGACTTCACCTTTCCTGATTTCTTCTGGCTAGTTACCAAAAGACAGCAGTCAAACACAAGACAGCCTTCTCAGACACAGACACCAAACTTTTTTGCTTATGATCTGTATTTTAGGATGAGGTCTTTTAGGTAAAGAAGTTTCCATTTGTAGCTCAGGCCCCGCTGGTACCTATGTTAAACCTGACTGTATCTACATCTCATCTGTTTAATGAAGGCTGCATGAATGTTCCTGCAGGCACAAGACAGATCTGCAGCTTGCAGAGTAGCTCCATGTACACCAGAGGTGTTTAACAGCCTTACAGTGACTGAGGAACTTGCTGCTTGCATCCACGTTCCTTCCACTGCCTGACTGCTACATGTTCTTCCTCAGACACTTGCAAAATCTGCCTTAGAAAAAAAAAATACTAATTATAGCAAAGCAACTGTGCTAGGTACATTATGGACTTCTGACTCCTTGCTACTTGGCCAAAGGCTCTCACCACCCCAAAAACCCCACAGTGCCAAAAGCAGAGCAGTTGGAGACTTTGAGACCTCACCATGATGACCTGGCTGGAGCACCTCTCCGATGAGGACAGACTGAAAGAGTTGGAGCTGTTCAGTCTGGAGAAGAGAAGGCTCTGAGGTGACCTTCTTGTGGCCTTCCAGGATCTGAAGGGGGTTCCAAGAAAGCTGGGGAGGGACTTTTGAGGGTGTCAGGGAGTGATAGGACTGGGGGGAATGGAACACAGCTGGAAGTGGGGAGATTCAGACTGGATGTGAGGAAGAAGTTCTTCCCTATGAGAGTGGTGAGAGCCTGGAATGGGTTGTGCAGGGAGGTGGTTGGGGCCCCATCCCTGGAGGTGTTTAAGGCCAGGCTGGATGAGGCTCTGGCCAGGCTGATGTAGTGTGAGGTGTCCCTGTCCATGGCAGGGGGGTTGGAACTGGCTGAGCCTTGTGGTCCCTTCCAACCCTGACTGATTCTATGATTCTGTGATTCAGAGGGCAATTTCTGAGCCCAGTGTTGCAGTCAGCTCTCTAGCGTCACCCTGCCTCCTGCCCTGCCACAGCCCCTTGGGAACATGGGACAGAAAAGAGCTCCAGCAGCTCCACGACTGCTCCTGAACAGCAGGGGGATGGAGGAGTCCAGATAAATGCAACATTTCCAGAGTCTTCCACAAAATCAAGCAGATTGGAGCAGCTGCTGTGCAGCCTGAAGGCAAGCTCTGCCAAATGGGCTGTGGGCACAGGAGCCAGGAGCCTGTCTTGATCTGCTGCTGGTTTGCCACAGCCTTCTGAGCCACCTCTCCCGCCTCAGCAGCCTACAGGGGAGCACTCCTACAGGAGCATGCCCTGCAGACCCACTCCTCTTACCTCTATCTTATTTCAGATATTAAGGTGCAGGAGGGCCCAGAAGGATTTGGCTTCACCCCTTCTCCAGTTCTTGTATCAATGACAGAGCCTGAGGGCAGGAGCATGCCCACCAAAAGGTGTATCTACAGATGTCCAGGAGAGGTGCCCAAAGTTACACCTGCTGAAGTTGGGCCAAGCCAGATTCTGCACAGGGATTTGGCAGGGACAACAGAGCAAACCAGTGGCCAGAGTTCCTGTATCAGCCTCAGGACCTGAAGGAATTAGACAGCTTGTGGGGATACAACAGTTCTGTCTTGCAGCATGCCCTGGTCCTGAAGCACTCAGTGACCTTACAGCTCTTTTCCAACCAAAATAATTCTATGCCTCTAGGATTCTATGACAAGGGGCAATGCTTTGAAACTGGAACAGGGGAGATTGAGGCTGGACATCAGGAGGAAGTTCTGCACAATGAGAGTGGTGAAACACTGGAACAGACTGCCCAGGGATGTGGTGGAGGCCCCATTCCTGAAGACATTCAAGGTCAGACTTCATGGGGCCCTGAGCAACCTGATCTAGTTGGAGATGTCCATGCTTACTGCAGGGGAGGTAGGCCAACATGACCTTCAAGGGTCCCTTCCAACCTGATGCAATCTGTTATCATCTTAATGCCCCAAGTGTCTCCTGCAGCACCTACAAAAGGCAATAACAGACTCCTCACCACCACTCCTTACTGAATTCTGTAGCCAGTGCCTCCCTGTCCCTATTGCAGGACAGGAGCTTGACTAAACCCTTGTAGCAAAGCACTTTTTGAGTTTACCTCATCCTGCTGCTTGTGATTTCACTCTGGATAAGCTCTGCCCATCACAGATGTCACTGTAGCCTTTGACAGTAACTTTTTATGGCTTCATTTTCTGCCTGTCTGTGTGCAAACATGGGTATGCAACCCATGCAACATGACTGGAGCATCTGAGCTGCTGAAAGGGTTCATCCAGTTCAATGTCCACGTTCTAGCCCGCACTGATCCCAAAGAACAATTCCTACTACTGGTGGAAGGGCTAATCCAGCCCAATATCCATGTTCCAGTCTGCACTGATCCCAAAGAACAATTCCCACTACTGATGGAAGGGCTAATCCAGCTCAGTATCCATGTTCTAGCCTGCACCGATCACAGAACAGTTTGGGTTGGAAGGGACCTTAAAGATCATCCAGTTGGAATCCCTGCCATGGGTAGGGACACCTCCCCCTAGCCCAGGATGCTCAAGGCCTCATCCAACCTGGCCTTCAACACCTCCAGGGAGGAGGCTGCCACAACCTCTCTGGGCAACCTGTTCCAGTGTCTCACCACCAATCCCAATGAACAATTCCCACTTCATAAATGCCAGGCAGCCTCTGGTTTCTGGGCTGGGAAGGCCACATTCCTGCTGGAACAGGAGCAGCTGAACAAAGAGGTTTGTGCTCTCCTGGGCTGGGAAGGGATCCTGCAGTGTGACTGACAGATAAAAACACACTGCCTGCCACACTCACAATTCCCCACATGCTGGTTAACAACCCTCTCTCATTTGGGTTCTCTTTTTCTTTTGAAGAACTGGATTAAACCTTTGCAGCAAACAATTCAACTGCACCTCCAAGTCCCCTCAGATTGCCATCTCCTGGCAGCAGATCAGGCTTTCATCTCTTTGCAAAGAGGGGCTGGGGCTGCATCTGGCTTCCCTCCTTCAGTCCAAGGCATGACCAACACAGAATGATCTCAGAGAGGGCAGAGGCAGCACCCTGGCAAGCAGCAGAAGCAATGTGAGCAGCTTCCTCTGAAGATCATCCACCCTCTTATCACCACTGGGAGTCCTCTGCTGCAGCCTTCCCAAAGGGTTCAGAGGAGGTGACGTTTCAATGCAGCTGTGATCCTTCAGATGTTTCAGAGCAGGAAGACTACTAAAAGCAACTTATCTGATGGGGCTTTGTTCAGTGGGGGAGGTCAGGAGGGTAAGGCAGTTGAAAGGCTTTCCCATTTCCTTCAAGACAGCATTTCCTTGAAGACATGGCTCTTGGAGAGGGCAGGGAAGCACCCTGCAGCTGCCTGAGGTGGCTCTGGGGCTGTATCTGCTCCAGCCATGATCAGTGTGGAGGGAGAGGCTGTCACATCATTTACAGTGCAATCACAGAACCACAGAATGGTAGGGGTAGGAAGGCACCTCTGGAGATCATCAAGTCCAACCTCCCTGCTAGAGCAGGGTCACACAGAGCAGGCTGCAGAGGACAGCATCCAGGTGGGCTTTGAAAGTCCCCAAAGAGACTCCACCACCTCTTTGGGCAGCCTGGTCTAGTGCTCTAGCACCCTCAGAGTGAACATCCTCATGTTCAGATGGAACCTCCTGTGTTCTGGTCTGAGCCTGGGGTCCCTTGTCATGTCACTGGGCACCACTGAAGAGTCTGGTCCCATCCTCTTGCCCCCCATCCTTTAGATACTTATAAACATTGATCAGATCCCCTCTCAGGCTGCTCTTCTCCAATCTAAACAGCCCCAGGTCTCTGCCTCTCCTCATCACAGAGTTGCTCTGGTCCCCTCAGCATGCTCATAGCCTCCAATGGACTCTCTCCAGTAGTTCCCTGTCTCTCTGGAACTGGGGAGCCCAGAACTGGACGTAATGCTCCGGATGTGGCCTCATCAGGGCAGAGCAGAGGGGGAGGAGAACCTCCCTTGACCTGTTGGCCACACTCTTCTTCATGAACCCCAGCATACCGTTGGTCTTCTTGGCCACAAAGGCACGTTGCTGGCTCATGGTGGATTTGCACTCTTGGGTCCTTCTCCACAGAGCTGCTTCCCAGCAGGTCACCCCTCACCTGTACTGCTGCAGGAGGCTGTTCCTCCTCAGGTGCAGGACCCTACACTTGTCCTTGTTGAACTTCCTAAGTTTTCCCCTGCCCAACTCTGCAGCCTGTCCAGGCCTCACTGAACGTACAACAGCCTGAAGGGCTGTCAGCCCCCACTCCCAGTTTGGTACCATCACAAACTGGCTGAGTGTACACTCTCTTCCTTCCTCCAGGTCATTGATGAAGATGCTGAACAAGACTGGTCCCAGCAGTGACCCCAGAGAACACCACCAGCTATAGGCCTCCAACTAGACTGTGCTGCTGACCACAACCCTCTGACCTCTGTCATTCAGCCAAATCTCAAATCACCTCACTGTCCACTCATCCAACCCTCACTTCCTAAGCTGACCTATAAGGATGTTACAGGAGAAAGTGTCAAAAGCCCTCTGATGTTGAGCTAGACAACATCCATTGTTTTCTCCTACCCAGCTTAGCTATGCCATCAGAGAAGGCTATCAGGTTGGTCAAGCAGGACTTCCCCTTCATGACAGTCTTCTTTTCCTCCACATGCTTTGAGATGACATCCAGATGACTGCTAGTGGAAGCTGGTTCCTAGAAAGTTTTCCTAATACTGCTGCCTGGAATGCTGATAAGGAAGCTGCTACTTAAAAAAACCCAAACCAAGCCTTCAGAGCGGAAGTGAAACAGATCAGTCTCTGCCTCAGCTTTGGAAATGAGAAGCAAGAAGAACTTGAAGGCTTCAGTGCTCCTCTGTCACCACTCCTTCCTTTCCCTCCCTACAGCTGAGTGACAGGAGCTGTTTGCTTGACTGGATTCCTCATTATTTGGAGTGAACATTATTTGGGCTGGGAGTTGTCTTCTATGGAGCCAGGACTGAGAGCAGACTAGGAGGATGGCTTTTGCCTCACTATAGTGCCACAAAACCAGGTAAAATCTTAGCAAATGATCAGAGGTAGCTTACATGAAGACAACTTGCAGACAGAAGCCTGGGGAGCAGAACCTGTGCCTGAAGCAAAAAGCACTCAGAGGGAAGCCTCTTTGCTGACCCTGCCCCATGGAGGCATGGGGGATCACAGGATGCTAGGGGTTGGAAGGGACCTCTGGAGATCATCAAGTCCAATCCCCCTGGGGAAGGAACCAGAGACACAGCCAGCTGAAGCCATCTCCCCAGCTTACCAAACACATGGCCAAAGTCCTGCACTGCACCTGCTTCAGTTGCCAGCACAGACCTTTGAGGGTGCTGCTTAGCCCTCTCCCTCCTAAACCCAAGCATTGCCCATTGCCCAGCACACCCTCTGCAGGGCAGTAGCTGCTGGGCACTGCCAGGCAAGGCTCTGCTTTGGGATGCAGCATGAAAAGTTGCTGAATCTGTCCTGCACCACCCAGTCCTTTGGCATGCTGCAGCCATAACCAGTTAAATTCCCACCAAAACATCACATCTCACACCACCAAACCTGCTGCTGCTCTGAACACCACTTCCAAACTCAGAGCTGCCTCTCTCCAGAGATTACTCTCTGCCTCCCAAACACATCCGAGCTTGGGGAGGCAAAGCTCAAAGGCTTCATGGCGCAGGACTGGCATGTCTGAAGGCACAGGGCAACATTTCTGGCTGGGATGGGCAGTCTCCCCAGGCACTACCACAACAGCTCAAGTGCAGAAGGCTTTCATGCAGACTAAGATGGTTACGTGCAAAGCGAGAAGGTGAAAGGTCCAAGTACCAGGTCAGAGGTTGCCTCGAGCGGTCGCTTCAGTGATCTGACAGCTGGCTGAGTCTTAATTAGCAGGCAGCGAGCACATGATGGCAATGGGCCGGGGAGGGGGGAGTCAAGCACAGAAACAGAACAGCAAGCAGAGGTGTGTCAGAGAGAGCAACATTTTGGGGAGACGAAGAGAAGAAAGAAAAAAAAACCAACAACAACACAAAACGAAACAAAACAAACACCCAAAAAGGTGAATGCATTATCCAACATAATAAAGAGACGAGGCATGCACAACGTGGGGGGGGCAGAGCAGCTGCCTGGCCTAGGGGCTACCCAGGTAGTTTGCATGGGCAAGTTTTAAAGCAAAGAAATGGCACCAAGGGACACGTGCCTCCAAGCATCCCCACTGAGCTGGAGCAGCAGGCCAGGAGCGCTCGGGGATGAGCAGCTGCAAGTGGACTTGCGCTGGGTTTCGGCCCTCGTTCTGCAGCTACAGCCATGCAGAGCTCAGCAGGAGCACTTGTGGCATGGGAAGGACCACTGGGGAAGGACAGAGGTTCAGGCACATGCTGAAGTGCCACCCTGGCCCGGGTACTGAGCCTGAACCAGTGGATCTGACTGTGCTGCAGGGACTTCAGCCAGGCAGGAGTGAGCAAAGCTACTATTTATGCATGTCAAGAAACTGCAGGACTGGGCTCCTCAGCAGTATCTGCTGAGTTTAGACCTGAAGTCATTCCAAATCTATTTTAGAAGGCACACACATCTGTCTGGCATATAGGTTGTTTGGTTGGTTTTTTTTTTGATCCAAGAACACTGGGCACCATTCTTCACTTTATGGAAGCCTTATTCCTCAACAGGTACAGTAAATGCATCAAACCTTGAAAAGCCAATGAATAATGGAAGCTGTTTTGGTAGCCAGGGTGGTGCAACAAGCCATCAATAAATATTTTATAGGTTCTAGTTAACAGCATACAAAGAAGGTTAATTACATTTTTAAGAGAAGCCAGCAGCATGAATAAAACATGCACTGGCTTTAAGTAGCAGTGTCCTAAATAATTAGTGAAAAAGTAAAGATTCTATTGTGAAAAACACCAGGGGTTCATTTCAGGAGGTTCTTTGTTCAACAGACCAGGGCAGGGGCTCTTGCTTCAGCAATAATAAAAACAGCAAGAAGTAGAATAAAGATAATAAAAATAGTAAGAAATGGAATAAATAAACACTGCTGGACAAACTGGTTGTCCAGATTACATTCCAGGTAAGACTGATGCTACGAAGAGGGCAGTTGGTTAAGTTCTAGAATCATCCTGGGTTTGTGACAAATCATTCTGGGGTTGTGATAAATCATTCTGGTTTTATGCTAAAACATCCTGGGTTTGTGCTAAATCATCCTGGCTTTGTGCTAAATCATGCTGGGTTTGTGCTAAATCATTCTGGCTTTACGCTAAATTATCCTGGTTTTGCGATAAATCATCTGGTTTTGTGCTAAATCATCTTGGTTTTGTGATAAATCATCTGGTTTTGTGCTAAATCATCTTGGTTTTGTGCTAAATCATCCTGGCTTTGTGCTAAATCATCCTGGCTTTGTGCTAAATCATGCTGGGTTTGTGCTAAATCATTCTGGCTTTACGCTAAATTATCCTGGTTTTGCGATAAATCATCTGGTTTTGTGCTAAATCATCTGGTTTTGTGATAAATCATCTGGTTTTGTGCTAAATCATCTTGGTTTTGTGATAAATCATCTGGTTTTGTGCTAAATCATCCTGGGTTTGTGCTAAATCATCTTGGGTTTGTGCTAAATCATCTTGAGTTTGCACTACATTTCACCAGGAATGAAAAGCAACCTCTTTTGGTGTCCTTAATAAAAATCCCCAAAGAATTCAGAAAATGTTTAGTTCCAAGTTTACTTCCAAATTAAAAAAAGAGGTTAAAAGCTCTTTAAAAAATTAGTTATTAATAAAAAAAAAAAAAGGTAAAAACATCACACAACAGAGGAGACCAACAACCTGCTCAAAGCAGGGGCAAGTGGAGCAGCTGGCTCACAACTGTGTCCAGGCAGGTTCTGAGTATCTCCAAGGAAGAAGCATCCTCTTGCAATGTTTGGTCACCTTCATGGTAAAGAAGTTTGTTTGTGTCGTATTTAATTCCTGACTTTGGGATTGTGCCCATTGCCTCTTGGCCTCTCACTGTGCACCACAGAGAAGAGTCTGCTTCCAGCTTCTTTAAGGCCCCCCATCAGGAATGTGTAGATGTGGGAAAGATTCCCTTGGGCCTCTCCTTTCCTGCCACCCCAGCTCTCTCATCACTGGAGTGAAGAGGTGCCATCAAATCCAACTCAACAGAATGGCAAACGTCTCCTCCAGCTAGGGAGCTGATCTGCTAAGTCTTCCTTGAGGCCTTTTAAAATCCTAACTATCAGAAGTCACAACTCAAACTCAAACTCAAACGCAGGTAGGACCTTCTCTACTGGGTCCAGAGTATCAGATGGGTCAGGAAGTCAGCCTAGGTTTGAGTTTTGACATTTTACTGAGCCTTAGCAAAGGTATCAGGCACAAGTCTGCTAAGGTTGAACAACAGTGGTTTCTCTAACTTTCAAGTCAGTGGAAATTTTGCTCCTGACTTCAACAGGCCAGTATCTCCCTGCAAAAGATGTATTATGGGATGGACAACCTTCGCTATTGTTGTGTGCTGAGGAAGCTAGACTGACACCTGTGACACAGCCAAGGAAGGAGCTGATTCCGAGTGCTGCTGTGCTTGGGTTCCTGTCACACCGTGAAGTCCTGTCAGGAAATCACTGGACTCACCACCACCTCCCTACCTGGCCAGATGTATTGTGCCACTGAGGGCATCATGCTGTGGTGAGCATACAGGAAGTGTGAGGAGATGGGATGCACGTTGCACATGCTCTCTAGCCAGCCATTTACAAAGCACTCTACTTCTCCACAAGGATGGATGACACAGAGGAAATCTCTCGGCGACGGAAAGACAGCATGAGAAGAGCTCTACTCACCATTGCAGCTGCAGCTGTCTGGTTCACCTGGTGTTGAGCTGCCTTGATTTTGGCTTGCAGGTGTGCAGGGGGATGAAAGTACTTGCATTTCTCCCTAGAGCAGCGACCTTTGATGTAATCCATGCAAACTGTAACAGTATTTTCATTTGTGTCTATCATGGCAATATCTATGGGGTGAGCATAGCGGCAATCGTTCTCACCACGTGTGCAATTTCCACGCTGAAACTCTCGACAAACCTTGAAAGAAAGTCACATTGTTGAGCAACAGCAATCAAGTCACTCTGCAGGCAGTATTTGCAACAGGCAGCAGCAGCAGCAGCAGTTCAGCTTGGCCACGTTAAGCCACCTGTGGGTTCTAGAGCCTTGCTCAGCTCAGGTAGCACCGCCTGCCACCAGTCACAGCGGCAACCGCTGCTACTCACAGCTTTTCAGGGGGTGAAACCCCCCCACAACCTTACCAAGGCAAGTTAGCAAATGCAGGTGAAGTGCAGAACTGAAAGTGACCCCAGGAAGTCAGTGGTGTTTTGCCCCAACTTTTGGAGCTCTGCCCTTTGTGTCTCACCTGGGTGATGGATTTGTTACAGAGCACACTCCTGGGTACAGGGCCTTTAACTCTCAGTGTTGCATGCTGCTGTTATTTACAACAAGCACCTTTCCTTAAATATAAGGAGCTTCCTTCACATAAACATTGCCACTGCCATCCACAATAAACCCGCCCCCGGCATGACATGATTAGGCCTCAATGCCTTATCGTGAGGTGTTGCCACAATTGCCAGCTTCACAAAGATCCTGCAGATCCTTGTGAGTTATGAGCACTGAAACATCAAAGGCAGAGGAAAGGTCTCACAAAGTGGAACTGCAAGGTTTCCCTGTCTGAGGAACTGAGAGAAGCTGCTGAGGACTACAGCTGGTGGTGCAGATCACGTATCATCAGACTGAGCATGGGGAAAGGCAACAGAAAGCACATCAGACAGACCAAGGTGTTTCCAAATTACAGCCTTTCCCTCTACCTTCCTGGGGTATAATTTAAACCTGCAGGGGCCTCTGAATTCGAGTCCTCAGCCCTTATCTCCTGCAGAGCCTCTGCTTAGGCTTTGAAAGACATTTACAACTCCTTCAGCACTATGTCCCAGCTAACTGTGGGAGGGAGGAGACATTTTCCAATGCCCTGTATTCACCACTCTCAGCAGTGCAATGCTTAGAGCTTTCTGTGGCAGCTCAAGAAGCCTATCTCTAGACAAGGGAAGTGCCTGTTACTTCCCAAGCACCTCCCACTCAGCTCAGTGAACCACCTGCTTGCAGTTTTTTCTAGGTGGCAGACCACATACAGCAGACAACCACCCCAGCCCTGCATTAACACCCACTGAAATACAGTGAGCACTCCCAACTTCCCAGTGACTTGCAAGGATTTGGGAACAGGCCCCTCAGGAGAGTCTACTCAAGCAGAGAGCAACAGGTCTGTGTTAGGAAAGCTGCAAGATTAACTCTGCCCTGTGCTGCACCAGGTCATTCTGGCAGGGAGCAACAGCTGGGAGCGTGTCTTGTTTATTCCCATCAGCAGTATCGTAGCAGATGGCCAAATACCTCCAGTTTGTCCGTACGCATCAGTTTCTGCCCAGCAGAGCCTCCTGGGACTGTAACAGTGGGATTCCCAGAAACCAGGACAGGAGTATTTGGTAGAAGCTCTGCAGGAACCAAGCCCATCCCAGGAGAAACGTGACTCAGGTAGGGACTAAAAGCCATCGTGGGGCTTGTTGCAAGCGATGGAGTCACAGGAAACGTCGTCTGCGGATAGAAAAAAGGAAGAAACCCCAAAATGTTAGTTAAAAACACTCTGGCTAGGACAAGGAAAAACAAAATAGCAGGTAAAAACTCTTGTCTTGGATTACCCATCAAAGCCTTGCATCACTTCAATCCTTTTAGACATCTTGATTAGCAGCATCAAGATGCTGTGCTCCCCAATCTAGTCATTTGTCACCACTTACTTGCAATCCTTTCACTTCTGACTCACAGATTTGTGACTCATCCTGAGCACAAGGCATCTTTATTCGTCAGATCAAAGCATATTGATCATCTTTATAGTTTAATGACACAATTAAGGATTTCATGCCAGCAATTAGGGCAGATCCAAATTAAAACTGGCTTCTCATTCCCAAGTAAGTGCCTCAGCTTCTAAAATGTCTACACCGCAATGCTGTAGAGAGAGCTCAAGGCAAACTGCAGCTTCAGGGCCTGGAAGTAGGTAGCTCCACAGCTGCATGGTTGAATTCCCTCTCAGCTTGTGCTGAGCTCTGTGGTTTCATGGCTAGTGTGGCTAAGGTAAAGCCCATCAGTTAGATGATGAAGGGATTGGAGCATCTCTCTTGCAAGGAAAGACTGAGAGACCTGTTCAGCCTGGAGAAGGGAAGACTGAGAGGGAGCCTTATCAATGGCTACAGATAGCTGAGGGCTGGCTGGCAGGAGGATGGAGCCAGGCTCTTTTCAGTGATACAGAGAAAGGATGAGGGACAATGGTTGTAAACTCAATCACAGGGAATTCCATCTCAACATGAGGCAAAACTGGCCCCCCAGACTCTAGGAGCCAGCTTCTTGTTTAGTTTCAGCAACAGTTCTGAGGTTTCACTTAAACTTGAGGAAAAACTTTGCTGTGAGGGTACTGGAGCCTTGGAGCAGGCTGCCCAGAGAGGCTGTGGAGTGTCCTTCTCTGGAGATCTTCAAAACCCACCTGGATGAGTTCCTAAGTGGTCCTAATTTGCAGAGGGTTTGGACTTGATGATCTCTGGAGGTTCCTTCCAACCCCCCACCCTTCTGATTCTAGAGCCAGGTGAAGCATCCCTGCTGCAGTGTACTTGGTGAAGCCTTCTGCACATCCGGGGCTTGTTTCAGACTGCCAGCAGCCTCCAGGCAAAAGCCATTTTGCAGGAGTATCCTGAGCCTATGCTTCCCCCTGAATGGACACCAAACTCACTACTGTCACAATGTGCCAGACCTCATGGCTCTGGCATGAACAAGAGGGTCATGGGCTTGGAAGAGCCATGGACCAAGTGTATGAGATGAGATGGCTCAGGTGGGCCAGCACAAGGTCCATGCTCCAATGAGGAGACAGAACAACAGGGCCACGAAGATCTTGACTGCTTCAGACTCCTAAATAGCATTAAGCAGGCCCTTCAAGCACAGCAGAGCTTCAGCACCAGTGCCCAGAGCCGCTTTCCTGGCCTGAACTGCTCCAGTAGCACTGGTCTGGGGCAGCAGCTGCTGTTCTGCCAGGCAGGAGGCATCCCCTGTGGACAGGGAGTCTGTGAAGCTTTAAAGCACCAGCTCTGAGGTATGTTTGGGAAGAAAGCCAAATTCAGCTGATGAAAAACGCCCCCTCCCCACCTGAAGGAGCAGAGCCTGCAAGGCACCACTCCTGCTCCTGTAGCAGGGCTTTGAGCTGCCCCCAGGGGAGGCAGCCTGGGACTTGCAATAATTTTTATTGTCCCTTCTGTCACCTGCTCTGCTGTGAGCTCTGGGCTCCAATTAAAGCTGCTGATGCTTGGCAATAGAATCATAGAATTGTTTTGGTTGGAAGAGACCTCTAAGATTGAGTCAAACCATCAACCTAAGACCACCATGGCCACTAAACCATGTCCCCAAGTGCCATGGCCACAGGTTTCTTGAACACCTCCAGGGATGGGGACTCCACCACCCCCCTGGGCAGCGTGTGCCAATCCCTGACCAGTCTTGCAGCAAAAACATTTTTCCTCATCTCCAACCTAACCCTCCCCTGGCACAATTTCAGGCCATTTCTTCTCATTCTATCACCTTATACCAAGGAGAAGAGACCAACCTCCACCTCAGTGCAACCTCCTTTTAGGAAGTTGTAGAAAGTGAAGACTGTTTACAAAATGGCCTGGGGCTGTTTTCTGGCCACAAAAATCATCCCTTCCTTGCTTTAGTGTTGGTGCTTCTTGTCCTGTGGGGTTCTAAAAGGAACAACACATGGGCACCTTCATGCCAGTGCTTTCATGCTGCCAGGAAAAACTTTGCCTGTTGCCATCTGGAAGAAGCCAGCCCACAGTGCCACCAGCCAGGCTGTCCTAACCTGTCTTTAGCTTAGTGATGCTCCCTTCCTCAGGTCAGAGTGACAGCAAGCAGCTTCTGAGCTGATGGGAAAGGGGATGACAGGTCACTGTCAGCACACATCTCGCTTTCTTCTCCTCAAGGAGGAGACACAGCCTCCTGAATTAGCAGTGCTGGGTGCTGTAAGTGTAGCAGAACCAAATAATCCTCTTTCTGGGACGGATTTCTCATTTTCTTTCATTTGAGCCTGAGTCAAGTCCTGCTTCAGCTGATGGGAGCCTTTAACCATTAAACCCAGAGATCTTCCAGGCCAGGGCTCTTTATTAAATCATCTTCTTCTCTCTTTCAGTCTCTGTGACTCCCAGACATTCCACACATTTTGCTGCTGGAAAAAGCTTTTCAAGGCTCTTCAAACACTGTGACTCCCCCAACACATCAGTGAGAAGGCAGCATCCTTTCGACTGTTTCCTTTTGTGTGAGCACCACCAATTACAGTGGCATCTGCTGAACTTCTGCCACCATTCCCACTGTAAATGGCATTTTATGGAGCTTCTCCAGCTTGGCCAGTCTGCACAGGGTAATGCTGTGGGGCCCAGCATGGTGTCAGCACTTGCTGTATGTACCCACAGCAGCCCAAACCTTGCAGCAGGTGTGAGTTGCAGGTGTGTGAAAACCTACACTGTGTTTTTCCAGCACCCAATACAGCAGGTGCCCTGGGCACCCTGAGAGAGCAAGTGAGCACCCTGAGAGAGTAGGTGGGCATCCTGAGGGAGCAGGTGGGCATCCTGAGGTGTGGCACACACATTTCTCCAACATGTCAGGAGGCCCTTCAAGGCAGGTTTCCCCTGTCTGGGCTTGGCCATGACCACGAGCCAGCCTAAAGACCTAGCTGGTTTCTGAAACCAAGAGGAGAGCCCTGCTGGACAACAGGATGCCCATGAGCCAGCAATGTGCCCTTCTGGCCAAGAAGGTCAATGGCAACCTGAGGTATATCAAGAAGTATGGCGAGCAGGACAAGGGAGGTTCTCCTCCCCCTCAACTCTGCCCTGGTGAGGCCACATCTGGAGTATTGTGTCCAGTTCTGGGCTCCCTGGTTGAAGAAGGACAGGGACTTGCTGAAGAGGGTACAGCAAAGGGCTACAAAGGTGGTGAGGGGACTGGAACATCTCACTTGATGTGGCCCTGAGCAGCCTGATCTAGTTGGAGGTGTGCCTGCTGAGTGCAGAGGGGTTGGACAAGATGACCTTTGAGGGTCCCTTCCAACCCAATGCAACCTGTGAATGTGTACAAGACTGAGAGAATTGGACCTTTTGAGTGTGGAGAAGAGCAGACTGAGAGGGGATCTCATCAGTGCTGATCAACACTTCAAGGGTAGCTGTCAGGAGGATGGGGCCAGACTCTTCTCAGTGGTGCCCAGTGAGAGGACAAGGGGCAATGGGCACAAACCTGAATGCAAGAAGTTCCATCTAAACAGGAGGAGGAATGGCTTTAAGGGTGACAGAGCATGGGAGCAGGCTGCTCAGAGAGGTGGTAGAGTCTCTGGCTTTGGAGACATTCAAAACCTGCCTGGAGTGGCCCTGTGTGACCTTCCTCTAGGTGACCCTGCCTTGGCAGTGGGGGTTGGACTCAATCTCCAGGGGTCCCTTGCAACCCCTACCACACTGATTCTGTTCCTCCCACTGCTCAGGCACAGGATGCCAGGGCATCAGTGCAGCCAGAGAGGAACACTGGGGGGTTGTGATGCCTCACACTGAGTGAAGTCCCCAGAAAGCACTGGGAAGGGATGAGAAACATTCATGAAGAGATGATACACCAGCCTCTCCACCCCACTAGACACTGAGAGGCAAGTCTTGCTCCCTGATACACAATCCCCCTCTAAGTAGGACAAGGAAGTGTTAGAGCAGGTCCAGAGGAGTCCATGAAGATGATCAGAGGGCTGGAGCATCTCCCCTATGGGGACAGGCTGAGGGAGCTGGGGCTGTTCAGCCTGGAAAAGTCTCTAGGGAGACCTTAGAGCAGCCTACCAGTACCTGAAGGGGCTCTAGGAGAGCTGGGGAGGGACTTTTGACAAGGGCTGGGAGTGACAGGATGAGGGAGAATGGCTTTGAACTGGGAGAGGGGAGATTGAGACTGGGGATGAGGAAGAAATTCTTTAGAGTGAGGGTGGTGAGACACTGGAACAGGTTGCCCAGGGAGGCTGTGGCTGCCTCCTCCCTGGAGGTGTTCAGGGCCAGGCTGGATGAGGCCTTGAGCAAGCTGGGCTGGTGGGAGATATCCCTGCCCATGACAGGGGGGTTGGAACTGGATGAGCTTTAAGGTCCTTTCCAACCCAAACCAGTCCATCAACTCCAAGGCCACTGCTCAAAAGGCAATTGGCAAGGACTAACAGAGCTGAACCCAAGCTGAAGCAAGGGGAGGACAGTTGTGTGTGAGGAACAGCTGAGGAGTGTGACCCACTTGTGCTCCTGGAGATGCTGAGAGGGCTGTGTGATGGAGCAGGATGGGGTTTTTATGGCTGCTGCTGGTTGCTCACCCATTTCCACGCCCTGGCACCTGCTGCTGCCTTCCCAAGGTTTCACAACAGCTTCTTCTGCCCGCTTGAACCCTGTGCTCGCTGCTGCTGACTGAAAGTGACAGCCCTGCTCCACACCCTGCCCACAGGCAGGAGCCTGGCACGCAGCAGCCAGCAGGGGCACAGCCAGAGAACCAGCAGAGCTCACTCAACACATTCACCCCCCGAGTGCTGGCACTTTGAGCCTGAAGTGTGCTAAGCACTCCGAGAACTGCTCCTTTGTGAGCTGGCATCAGGGAGCTCTGTATTTATTGTGGCTGATGAGGGGAAAAGATGAGCTGTGCTCACTGCCAGCCCTGACTGCCTGTCTTGGATGGGGAAATCCAGTCTGGCTCTCATGCATCAGTACCAGTAATAAAGATGCTGCCAGCCAAATCTCTCCTCCCTTTACGTCTGTGCAGGTCCCCTGTGCCAGGCCTGTCCTGAGGGAATTCGAGCAAGTTTCTTTCCTGCAGCCAGAACCCAACTGTAATTTTCACTCCAAACAGCACTGCTCTGCTCAACACAACTCCCATTCACTCCCTGTGACTGCAGCCAGTCAGCAGACCTGACAGATCAATATTATGACTGCACAACAAACACTCCAGTCTCAACTGAGCTGCTGGTGCTGCTTTAGGGTAAAACAGAGGCACTAAAAGTACCACCACTAAAAGTACCACCACTAAAGTACCACCACTAAAGTACCACCACTAAAAGTACCACCACTAAAAGTACCACCACTAAAGTACCACCACTAAAAGTACCACCACTAAAAGTACCACCACTAAAGTACCACCACTAAAGTACCACCACTAAAAGTACCACCACTAAAAGTACCACCACTAAAAGTACCACCACTAAAGTACCACCACTAAAGTACCACCACTAAAGTACCACCACTAAAAGTACCACCACTAAAGTACCACCACTAAAAGTACCACCACTAAAGTACCACCACTAAAGTACCACCACTAAAAGTACCACCACTAAAGTACAACCACTAAAGTACCACCACTAAAGTACCACCACTAAAAGTACCACCACTAAAGTACAACCACTAAAGTACCACCACTAAAAGTACCACCACTAAAGTACAACCACTAAAAGTACCACCACTAAAAGTACCACCACTAAAAGTACCACCACTAAAGTACCACCACTAAAGTACCACCACTAAAGTACCACCACTAAAAGTACCACCACTAAAGTACCACCACTAAAAGTACCACCACTAAAGTACCACCACTAAAGTACCACCACTAAAGTACAACCACTAAAGTACCACCACTAAAGTACCACCACTAAAAGTACCACCACTAAAGTACAACCACTAAAGTACCACCACTAAAGTACCACCACTAAAGTACAACCACTAAAGTACCACCACTAAAGTACCACCACTAAAGTACCACCACTAAAGTACCACCACTAAAAGTACCAGCACTAAAGTACAACCACTACAAGTACCACCACTAAAGTACCAGCACTAAAGTACCAGCACTAAAGGTACCACCATTAAAAGTACCACCACTAAAGTACCACCACTAAAAGTACCACCACTAAAAGTACCAGCACTAAAGTACCACCACTACAAGTACCACCACTACAAGTACCACCACTACAAGTACCACCACTCAAGTACCACCACTGAAGTACCACCACTAAAGTACCACCACTAAAGTACCACCACTAAAGTACCACCACTACAAGTACCACCACTACAAGTACCACCACTAAAAGTACCACCACTAAAAGTACCACCACTGAAGTACCACCACTGAAGTACCACCACTAAAGTACCACCACTAAAGTACCACCACTAAAAGTACCACCACTAAAGTACCACCACTACAAGTACCACCACTAAAGTACCACCACTAAAAGTACCAGCACTAAAGTACCACCACTACAAGTACCACCACTACAAGTACCACCACTGAAGTACCACCACTAAAAGTACCACCACCAAAGTACCACCACTAAAAGTACTACCACTGAAGTACCGCCATTAAAAGTACCACCACTAAAAGTACTGCCACTACAAGTGCCACCACTACAAGTACCAGCACTAACGTACCACCATTAAAGTACCACCCCTAAAAGTACCACCACAAAAGTATCACCACTAAAGTACCACCACTAAAAGTACCAGCACTACTACCACCACTAAAAGTACCACCACAAAAGTATCACCACTAAAGTACCACCACTAAAAGTACCACCACTAGTACCACCACTTAGCACTGCTCCCCTCCTCTTGCAAACCCAGGCAATAGAGGGGCAGGTTTCCTTCACAGAAGCACAGAATGGTTTGGCTTGGAAGGGACCTTCAAGCTCATCCAGTTCCAACCCCCTGCCATGGGCAGGGACACCTCTCACCAGCCCAGCTTGCTCAAGGTCTCATCCAGCCTGGCCTTCAACACCTCCAGGGAGGGTCAACCACAGCCTCCCTGGGCAACCTGTTCCAGTGTCTCCCCACCCTCACTCTAAAGACTTTCCTCCTAATTTCCAGTCTCAATCTCCCCTCTTACAAGAGCTTGTGCTGACAGGACAAGAGGCAATGGCTTTGAGCTGCAAGAGGGTCTCCCTGGAGTCTCCTCTTCTCCCGGCTGGGAAGACCCAATTTGCTCAGCCTGTCTTCATAGGAGAGGTGCTCCAGCCCTCTGATCATCTTTGTTGAACTCCTCTGGACCCTCCCCAGCAGATCCACAGCCTTCTTGTGCTCTCCTCTGGCATATGCAGACACTGCCAGTGACTCCTGATCAGAAACAGCTCACAGTACAGCACCAGTAGGGTTCAGGCCAGTAGCAGCTCACCAGACTGGTGTCCTGAGCACTGAAAGGATTGTAAGAAAGAAAAAAAAAAACAGCTGAAATGGCTGTGGTGAGAACACAAGGCCTCACAGATCCTCAGCATGGGAGACATTGGTTTGAAGGTTGAGCAGAGAGAAAAGACTGTCCCAGGAAGGGGCATTTGTCCCCAGCAGCAGTGACAGTCCCTGGAGCAGCTGGTTTTGTTAGCAAACTGGAAGTTGCTTTGGTCTAGCAGAAATTGTGAGTGAGAAGAGGAAGGCAGAGGAGAGCCTGGGGTTTGGTGGAACACAAGCACTGTCTCAGGGGGAAGTGCTGGTTCTGAGCTACCTCAGAGCCTAAAAATGAAAGACCTGGCATAAATACAGAGGTGTTGATGGCCTGAAGGAGGGAAGGCAGGTCAGTGCTAAGCAGCTACACAAAAAACAGTGGCAGCTTTTATGAGTCTGGTGACAGCAACACAGAAGATAAAGATCTTGTAGTGACAAGGCTGAAGACCCTGATACTGAAAACACAATTGCTGATGTTCAGAGAAAGAAAAAAGCTGTGTTCCCCTGCAGTGCAACTGCATGGGGCTGGCTGGAAAAGCAACCTCTAATGTGAAGGCTGAGCACACTGAAGTGAATCCAGCTGGCCAAAGCATGCAGCTCACTACCAACACATAGAACCACAGAATGGTAGGGCTTGGAAGGGACCATCAGAGACCATCGAGTCCAAACCCCCTGGCCAGAGCTGCATCACCTAAGACAGGTCACACAGGAACACATCCAGGTGGGGTTGGAAGATCTCCAGAGAAGATCCACAACCTCTCTGGGCAGCCTGCTCCAGGGCTCCAGCACCCTCACAGCAAAGAAGTTTTTCCTCATGTTGAGATAGAATTTTCTGTGATTGAGTTTCGAGATGCTTGCTTCCCCAGTCAGACCACAAAGACACACTCCTGGCTCAAAAGATATCTCCTTTGTGGGCTGTTGTAGTGTAAAATTCAGGTGTAGATGTCCCACAGCACTGTCTCTTGGCACACACAATCCAGGGCGGGCCAGAGTGTGTTTGTTCATTCCTAGTGTGCCTTTGACTAGAGGCTGAGACACCTAAATCAGGGTGTTTACTACATGGAGCAAACACATGCCCCAAACACCTGCTGGAATCTGCTCCAGCACTTGTTCCAACCATCACTGGCCCAGCAAGTTGCTCTCTATGTGCTTTAACCCCTCCATCAGCACCCAGTGATGGCAGCAGGGTCTCACTGCCCAGGGTGGGATGCAGAGCTGGGTTAAAAGTCTGGGCTGTCTCCAGGGGCATGGGTGACTCAGGGCTGTACAGGCAGTTCTGGCTACAAAGGCCTTCACAGGAAGAAAAGATGAAGGGCTTGAAAAGAAGAAGAGAGGAAAGAAGTTCTCAGGACAGCAGCAAAGTAAGCTGCAGAGCAGGAGTGGAGGCAGGAGTGTCCACATTGCTGTGCCCTGTCCAACTGCCTGCTCAGACACAGCTACCAGGGCAGCACTATGCAGGGCAGCTGGCAGCCTGTGCTGAGCCAGCTGCACAACCAGCTCCAAAAGTCTGTCCTTGCGCCAAGGCAAAAGGATAAAACAGCATGGAGAAGGTGGAGATCAGGCTCAAGGTGCAGCACTTTCTGGGTGGTCCTGCTTTGGCACACACAGAGCAAGCTGGAGCAGAGGAGGTTCCACATATACATAAGGAAAAGATTTTTCACTGGGAGGGTGACAGAACCCTGGAGCAGGCTGCTCAGAGAGGTTGTGGAGTCTCTTTTTCTGGAGACATTCAAAACCTGCCTTGGATATATTCCTGGGTGCCCTGCTCTGGCATAGGGGCAGGACTAGATGATCTTCACAGTCCCTTCCAACCCCTACCATTCTGTGATTCTGTGACCCTGAGAAAGCAAACTGAGGACTGATGAAAATGGTTCTCTGTATCCATGCCAAAGCTCAGCTCCATCCACCTTCAACCTGACTTTTATGCAGTGTAACAGAGACAGAGGCAAAACCAGCCCAGAGAGCTTCCACCACAGCTCAACCAAAGCCAACAGCCAAGGTCACTTTGGACTTTCAAAAGCCAAAGCTTTACTGGCATCTTTCTACTTGGCACCTCTGTGCTCTCTCCTAGACAAACATCCCAGGCCTTGCCTGACTTGTTTTGAAGTGCTGTAAGAAGCAGCCTGCTCAAAACTGCATCAGGAGCACTGAACGTTGATGCACAAATGGTTAGCAGCAACACCAAGGGACTTCAGAGGAAGAAGCTTCTGCTAGCAACCATTAATTCACACCTAGCAGGCTTGTCAGCAGCCTGCAGCAGGCAGCCCACCTGGGACAGGGTTCTTCTTTGAGCAGTGCCTTCATTAAACAGCCAGCATCAGGGGCTTGCTTCTGATGGTTCTGTGATTTCACAGAATATTAGGGGCTAGAAGTGACCTCCAAAGCTCATCCAGTCCAAAAGCCTGCTGGAGCACGGTCACCTAGAGCAGATCACACAGGAACACATCCAGGTGGGGTTGGAGTATCTCCAGAGAGGGAGATTCCACAACCCCCCTGGGCAGCCTGTTCCAGGGCTCTGTCACCCTCACAGTGATTAAGATTTTTCCTCCTATTTCCATGGCACTTCCTATGCCTCAGCTTCCACCACTGCCCCTTGTGCTGCCATTGGGCATCCCCCAGCAGAGCCTGGCTCCAGCCTCTGGGCACTCCCCCTTTACATCTTTAGCAACAGCAGTGAGGTCACCCTCAGGCTTCTCCTCTCCAAGCCAAAGAGCCTCAGCTCCCTCAGGCTCTCCTCATAAGGAAGATCTTCCACTCCATCATTTTGGTGGCTCTGTGCTGGACTCTTTCAAGCAGTTCCCTAAGATCTTTCTTGAGCTGAGAGGCCCAGAACTGGATACAATATTCCATATGTGGCCTCACCAAGGTAGAGCAGAGGGGGAGAACCTCTCTGAGCTACTAACCACAGCCCTTCTGATCTACCCCAGAACGGCACTGGCCTTCTTGGCCACCAGAGCACATTGCTGGCTCATGGTCAACCTTCCACCCACTAGGACCCCCAGGTTCTTTTCCCCTTCACTACTCCCCAACAGGTCAGTCCCCAATCTATCCTGGTCCATGAGGTTGTTCTTTCCCAGGTGTAAGCCTATATCCTTGCTCTTGTTGAATTTCATTCAATTTCTCCCTGTCCAACTCTCCAGCCTAAGTCAGTGGTGGTGCAGGAAGATCTGGCAGTGAATGTTTAGATGCAAGCTTGCAGACAGCCACATTCAAGGCTATTTTAAGAAGCAGGGGGAAAAGTTGTTATGTTTGGTGCTCTTATGGGGTTGGTTTTTTTTGTTGTTGGGTAGAAGTTATTTGTGGTTTTATGCCAGAGAATCATAAAATTATTAAGGCTGGAAAAGAGCTCTAAGGTCACCCAGTCCAACCATCAACCCAACACAATCATTGCCATTAAACCATGGCCCCAGGTGCCATGGCCACAGGTTTCTTGAACACCTCCAGGGATGGGGACTCCACCACCTCCCTGGGCAGCCTCTTCCAATCCCTGACCACTCTTGCACCAAAGACATTTTTCCTCATCTCCAACCTAACCCTCCCCTGGTGCAACCTGAGGCCATTTCTCCTCTCCTTCTATCACCTGATACCATGGAGAAGAGCCCAACCTCCACCTCCCTCCAGCCTCCTCTCAGGAGCTGCAGAGAGCAATGAGGTCTCCCTCAGCCTCCTCTTCTCCACACTGCACACCCCCAGCTCCCTCAGCTGCTCCTCCCCAGCCCTGTTCTCCAGACCCTTCCCCAGCTTCATTGCCCTGTTGCTTATTTTGCCCTTCTGTTGTTTTGGTTGTTTAGCATTTTTTTGGGGTTGGTTTTTGGCTTGTTTGCTTTGATTGGTTGGGTTGGGGTTTTGGTTGGTTGGTTGGTTTCAGTTGGGTCTTGTTTTGGTTCTGGTTTGTGTTTTGCTTGGTTATTTTGGTTTTATTTGGTTGGTTATCTGGGGGGTTTTGGTTAGTTATTGTGGTTTTTTTAGTTGGTCATTTTGGTTTTTTTAGTTGCTTATTTTGGGGTTTGCGGTTGGTTATTTTGGTTTGTTTTGGTTGGTTATTTTTGGTGGGTTTTTTCTTGGTTATTTTTGGGTTTCTTTAGTTGGTTATTTTGGGGTTTTTTGGTTGGTTATTTTGGGTATTTTTTTTATTGGTTATTTTGGGTTTTTTGATTCGTTATTTTGGGGTTTTTTTTTTGTTGGTTATTTTGGGGTTTTTCTGGTTGGCAATTTTGGTGGTTTTTGGTTGGTTATTTTGTTTTTTTTTTTAGTTGGTTATTTTGATTTTTTTTGGTTGGTTATTTTGGGGTTTTGGGTTGGTTATTTTAATTTTATTTGGTTGGTTATTTTGGGGATTTTTTTTAGTTATTTTGACTTTTTTTGGTTGGTTATTTTTATTTGGTTAGTTATTTTGAGATTTTTTTGGTTGGTTATTTTGGTTTTATTTGGTTGGTTATTTAGAGGGTTTTTGGTTGGTTATTTTGGGGATTTTTGGATGGTTATTTTTAAGGGGTTTTGGGTTGGTTATTTTGGGTTTTTTGGTTGGTTATTTTGATTTTCTTTGGTTGGTTATTTTGGGGATTTTTTTTAGTTGGTTATTTTGACTTTTTTTGGTTGGTTATTTTGGTTTTATTTGGTTGGTTATTTTGGTTTTTTTAAGTTGGTTATTTTGATTTCATTTGGTTGGTTATTTTGGGTTTTTTGGTTGGTTATTTTTGATTTTATTTGGTTGGTTATTTGGGGGGGAGTTTTGTTGGTTATTTTGGGGTTTTTTTTGGTTGGTTACTTTGGGTTTTTTTGGTTGGTTATTTTTATTTGGTTAGTTATTTTGAGATTTTTTGGTTGGTTATTTTGAATTTTTTGGTTGGCTATTTTAGGTTTCTTGGTTATTTTGAGTGGGTTTTTTGGTGGGTTGTTTTTTTTTCTTTGTGGTTGGTGGTGGTTATTTGGGGGGGTTTTGGTTGTTTGTTTTCTTTTTGGAGTCTTGACTTATTTTTTTCCTTCTCCTAGGTGATAGCTCTCCTGGTGAAAATGCTCTTTCAAATGCCTAAACATTCAGCTATTGTTTGGAGCTATTAAGCACAGCAGCTCCAAATCTCCTCCCTGGCAAGCATCCCAATTAAGCAGGCATCCCGTTGATCAGCTTTCTGATCACATGGGATTTGTTCTGCTGCTGCATCTGATAGAATATTTTCTGCTTTGAAGAATCTCAGATGCAGCCAGAAGGAGGCCCCACCCTTATCATTTAGAGAGAGAGACTGGGAAGAAAAAAAAAACCCACACAACTAAATCTCAGAGCCTGCTTCCACTGGCAGCATCTTGGGGAAATTAAAGGCAGTCAACAGAGCAATCTCTTGTTTGTCCTGAAATTGGTGTGGAGCAAGTCAGGCAGCAGGAACTAGACCAAGAGCTGGTCTGCTCTGAGCAAAGTGTGGGAAAGCAGGAAGGGAGCAGTCACTGGAGAACAAATTTTGTTGTTTTTTTTTTTTATTTCTCTGCCCATGTCTCCCTCGTGGCACAATTTAGAAACCAGGGATTTTTCTCATCAGATAAGGTTACCTCTGAAATGAGAGCACTTAACTAGACAAACCCACACCTTTGGTCTTTGAGGTAATTTAAAAGGCAGGAGTGAAACTGCAGGAGTGAACTGGACCTGCAAGATTGCAAAATGGGAAGATGAGAACTTTCCAAAGAGGAAATCCCAAAGATGTTTTGAATAGCCAAGCAAAGAGAGTCCACTGTGAACTCCCCACAGAGGAAAATCCCAAACAGGAAAAGTTGGCTTTTGGTAGCTAGGAGAGCAGTGCTACCACTCTGTGGGAATTCAGGATCTCCTCCTGGTGTGCACCACAAAAAGGAGGTGCAAAGAATACAGCAGATTGCAGCTAAGGCACAGAGCAACTGAAGACTTTCTCTGTGGCTCATTTTCTCTTCTGCCTCACTTTTCCATCTTCAAACTGGGAAGAGTAAGCAGCATTTTCCTAGCTCACATGGCAGAGTGGAGATAAAGCTGTCACACACACACATCAGCCTGAGGAGCTGACCCTGGAATGGTTGCAGAGAGCCATGAGGAAGGGATGCTGGGCACCTCTGCCCACTGGAACACAGCTCCTTCACAAGATCTTACAGCAAACTGCACAACAGCCTCCAACAAGGAAGAGCCCTTCACCAGTTTCTTGTGAGGACATCTGAGCCTTTCAAAGCCAGGATGACAGAGGCTGAGGCTGATGCCCATTTGGGCAGAAGTGCTGTAGGTAGGACACCTGAAGGCCAAGTGCAGGCTGGTTCACGGACTTTCACAGATTCATGGAATGGTTTAGTCTGGAAGGGCATTTAAAGACCATTAGTTCCACCTCACCTGCCATGGGCAGGGACACCTCCCACCAGCCCAGGCTGCTCATCCAACCTGGTCTTGAATGTTTTCAGGCTTGAACACATCCACAACCTCCCTGGGCAACCTGATCCGGTGTCTCCCCACCCTCACTCCAAAGAATTTCTTTCTCATCTCCAGTCTCAATCTCTCCTCTCCCAGCTCAAAGCCATTGTCCCTCATCCTGGCACTCCCAGCCCCTGGCAAAAGTCCCTCCCCAGCTCTCCTGGAGCCCCTTCAGGTACTGGAAGGTTGCTCTAAGGTCTCCCTGAAGCCTTCTCTTCTCCAGGTTGAACAGCCCCAGCTCCCTCAGCCTGTCCCCACAAGGGAGGTCCTCCAGCCCTCTGATCATCTTGGTGGCCTCCTCTGGGCCTGCTCCAGTTCAATATCCTTCTTATGCTGGGGGCCCCAGAAGTGGAGGCAGTGCTGCAGGTGGGGTGTGAGCAGAACAGAGCAGAGGGGCAGAATCCCCTCCCTGTGCTGCTGCTCTCCCTGCTCTGGATGCAGCTCAGCACACAGCTGCCTGCTGGGCTGCCAGGGACCAGTGCTGGTTCCTGGGGAGTTTGTCACCACCTGACACCCCCAAGGCCTTCTCCTCCAGGCTGCTCTTGAGCCACTCCTCGGCCAGCCTGGATTTGTGGTTGGGATTGCCCTGACCCAGGTGCAGGACCTTGCACCTGTACACCTTCAGGCTAGAAGAGTTCATCTGAGGGATCCAGCCAGACCTCCTTTTATGGCACAGCACAAGGACCCTCACCCACCCACTGCTCATCAAGTGCACACTGCCTTAGGAAAGATACTCAGCTCCAATTTTAAATGGAGAACTCCTAATTAAGCTCTTGGTTAAAAATGTGCAGCTTATTTCTGTCAGCACTGAAGAGCTGCTTGAAGACCACTGACATTTCTTAAAATACATCCAGTGAGAGACTCAACCTCAGCTGACAGCCATCACCCCTCCCAGCTACACCAACCAGTAGCTACAAGCCATCCTCTCCCTGGTGTAACAAGGTCCTCCATCCTGAAAACCTGCTTTAACTGATACTCAAATGCAGGGGAAGGCAGTGAAGGCTTCTCTGAGCTACCTGCTATTCAAACACTCATCTCCCACAGGCTTCCCTCCCTACCTGAACAGAAGCAAATCTCTCCTGCTGGTATTGTGAAAAACAAGTGACAGAGCTGTGACACCAGCACAGCTCTGCTGGGACAAATGCTGTCAAATGAGCCTCACAGCCAGGCATAAAAGAAGTGTTAGTCTGGGTGGGATTCACCATTCCCAGTGTTAAGCCACCAATACAATCCATAGAGTCAGAGAGAGTCAGTGTGGCCTCTTGCCCCAGTGTGGGGCACAACTTTACACAACTCCTCAGTGCAAGACCAAAACCTACAATAGGATCCCTTGGAATCCTGGCATTCCCTGCTTCTGGGATGTATGGGAATTAACTGGTCAAACATCCACCTGGGGGCAAGACCTTCCCACTTGATGCCCAGAATCTTGCAGAGGAGAGGAGAGCCACAGCTTGCAAGAAGATGCAAGACAGAATCGTGGAGGAGGACATAGCTAGCATGTTTCAGGGGTGACTGACTGGTGAGACCTCAGAGAGGAGCTCAGTTCTTGGGCTTTCAAAGCCAAGGATGACCCCTGTCACAGGTTATTGTGTGAGGAAGACTTTGCTGCTAATCATAGAATCATTAAGGCTGGAAAAGAGCTCTAAGATCATTCATTCCAACCATCAACCCAACACCACCATGACCATTAAACCATGGCCCAAAGTGCCATGGCCACAGGTTTCTTGAACACCTCCAGGCATGGTGACTCCACCACCAACCTGGGAAGCCTATTCCAGTGCCTGACAAGACAGCATCAAACATCCCTCTGGAAGACACTGCCACAATCTGTGCAGCACAGACAAACACCCAAGCTTGAGCACAGGGCTTGTGTCTCCATGAGCAAACAGGTTGGAAAGGTGAACCAGATTCACAGATTGCATTGAGTTGGAAGGAACCCCCAAAAATCATCTTGTCCAACCCCCCTGCAGGCAGCAGGGGCACCTCCAACTAAGTGGGTAGTGAACCAGTGGAACAGGTTGCCCAGGGAGTAGTTGAGGCCCTTTCCCTGAAGATATTCAAAACCAGGCTCAAGAAGGCTCTGGGCCACTTGATCTAGTTGAGAATGTCCCTGCTGACTGCAGAGGGGGTTGGACTGGATGATCTTTGGAGGTCCCTTCCAACCCAGACCACTCTGTGATTCTAGATCAGGCTGCCCAGAGCCACATCAAGTCTGATCTCGAATGCCTCATGGGGGTCTCAATCACCTCCCTGGGCAACCTGTTCCAGTGTCTCCCCACTCTCATTGCGCAGAACTTCCTCCTGATGTCCAACCTAAATCTCTCCTGTTCCAGTTTCAAACCTATCCCCACAGGCCCTTCTGAACAGTCTCTCCCCAGCCTGCCTGGAGGTCCCTGTCAGATATTTAAATGCAGCTCTAAGGTCTCCCTGAAGCCTTCTCTTCTCCAGGCTGAACAGCCCCAACTCTCCCATAGCAGAGATGCTCCACTTTTGTGGTCTCCTTTGGACCTGCTCCAGCAGGTCCCTCTCTCTCTTATGTTGGGGTCCCACAGCTGGACACAGCCCTGCAGGTGAGGTCTCCCCAGAGCAGGGCAGAGGGGCAGGATCCTCTCTCTCCAGCTCTGCCCACACTGCTTTGGATGCAGCCCAGGCTGCCCTTGGCCTTCTGTGCTGCCAGTGCCCATTGCTGGCTCCTGTCCAGCTTCTCCCCCCCACTAGCACCCCAGAGTCCTTTCCTGCAGGGCTGCTCTCAACCTCATCATGCGCCATGCTGGGCTGGCCCCGAGGTGTTGCTGCCACTCACAATTGGCTGTAGCTGTGCGCCCGGGAGCATGAACTGCATCTGCTGGGCGAACATGGCTGCGGCTGTCTTCTGCTGGATCAGGTTGTTGCGGCCGTTGATCTCCAGCTGTGTTTTTAAGTGTGGGGGAGGATGGAGATATTTGCAGTTCTCTCGGGTACACCGGCCCTGAAAAGAATCAAACACAAAGAAACAAATGAAACCTGGGAGGAAACAGCACACAGAGTCACAGAGTCAACCAGGTTGGAAAAGACCTCAGAGATCATCAAGTCCAACCAAGCACCTAGCAGCATCTGATCAACTGAACCATGGCACTGAGTGCCTCATCCAGTTCCCTCTTACACACTTCCAGGGATGTCGACCCCACCACCTCCCTGGGCAGCACATTCCAATGGCCAATCTCTCTTTCAGGGAAGAATTTCTTCCTCACACCCAGGCCAAACCTCCCCTGCAGAGCTTGAGACTGTGTCCTCTCCTTCTGTCACTGGTGCCTGGGAGAGGAGCCCAACCCCCACCTGGCTACAGCCTCCCTTCAGGGAGTTGTAGAGAGCAATGAGGTCTGCCCTGAGCCTCCTCTTCTCCAGGCTGAACACCCCCAGCTCCCTCAGCCTCTCCTCACAGGGCTGTGCTCCAGACCCCTCCCCAGCCTTCTTGCCCTTCTCTGGACACGTTCAAGCAACTCAACATCTTTCTTGAACTGAGGAACCCAGAACTGGACACAGCACTCAAGGTGTGGCCTGAGCAGTGCTGAGCACAGGGCAGGATGACTTCCCTGCTCCTGCTGCCCACACTATTGCTGATGCAGGCCAGGATGCCATTGGCCTTCTTGGCCACCTGGGCACACTGCTGGCTCCTGTCCAGCCTACTGTCAACCAGTACCCCCTGGTCCCTCTCTGCCTGGCTGCTCTCAGCCACTCTGTGCCGAGCCTTAGTCCATATAAGGCTGAGGGCAGCTGGATAGTTTAATTAAGGGTTGTTTATGTTACTGTAACAACAGCACCGGCTCCACCCAGGCAGGTTGGTAGCTACTGTGCCTCTTCTGTGCCTGCTCTTCTGCAGGGCAATATTTAGGTGAAAAGGAACATGACTTCTCCTGCACCAGCAGATGGAAAAAGTTGATTCTGCCATTCTGTTCTGCTCTCGTGAGACCTCATGGAGTACTGCATCCAGCTCTGGAGCCCTCAACACAGGAAGGACATGGAGCTGATGAACAAAGGGCTGGAGAGAGTCCCCTCTGGGGACAGGCTGGGACAATTGGAGGGTTTCACCCTGGAGAAGACTCCAGGGAGAACTTAGAGCAGCCTTCCAGTACCTAAAGGGGGCTCCAGGAGAGCTGGGGGTGACAGGATGAGAGGGGATGGATTGAAGCTTGAGGAAGGCAGATTTAGACTGGAGACTGGGGAGAAATTCTTTACAGTCCCTGGAGGTGTTCAAGGCCAGGCTAGATGAGGCCTTGAGCAAGCTGGGCTGGTGGGAGGTGTCCCTGCCCATGGCAGGGCAGTTGGAACTGGATGATCTTGAACATCCCTTCCAACCCAAACCATTCTATGAGTCTATGATAAGGAATCACAGATCACCTGAACTGAGACCATCACTTTGTGATGAAAAGCATCCACAAACTGCACCTTGCTTTAACAGTGTTTGCACCTAACCACAGGAAGAGAAATACCAACAGCCCACTGACTACAGAAAAATGGTAACAAACACTGTCACAAAAATCAAATTAGTCATGAAAAACAGGGTTTCTCCCCTCCCACCCCCCCCCCCCTTTTCCCTGTGTATCTCCTCCTCAGCAAACAGAGCCATTCAGAATCCAAGATATTTATTTTTAATGCAATTTATTTCTAAGTTTTATAAATAAGTTTTACACCAAAATGGTCACTTCCCCCCCCCCCCCCCCCCCCCCCCCAGGAATTATTTCTTTGGAGCTCTTGAAAGCCCATTAAAATAAAGCCAGGCCTGAGGGCCGCGGAGCTGCTCCATGACAGGTAACTAATAACTGTTCCTGCAGCCAGCAGAAGCATCCTTTAGGGGCAGCTCATCCCAGTCACTCCTGCAGAGGGCTGGGCAGCCAGTTCTCAGCCTCGGTGTAATTAAGTTTGCTTTCAAAAAGGGGGCACAGGAGGTGACTCCATGTCCCTGCTCCTGTTTAGCAGGATCACAAGCACTGGAGCTGTAACCCCAAGCCCACAGGAGTACGCTTGTTACACACAGCACCACACCCAAGGCTTGGACAGGAGGGAAACCCCCTGGGATGGGCTGCTGCCTGCATCCAGAATGCTCCCTTGGGGACACTGAGTCATTTAGGTTGAAAAAGCCCTTCAAGATCATTCAACCATTAACCCCACTCTGCCAAGTCTACCACTAAACCATCAGCCTAACATCACCATGGCCACTAAACCATGTCCCCAAGTGGCAGGTCCCCACCTTTCCTGAACACCTCCAGGGATGGGGAGTCCACCACCTCCCTGGACAGCCTGTTCCAATGCCTCACCACTCCTGCAGTGAAAAACTGTTTTCCTAATGTCCAGCCTAAACCTATCCTGGTGCACCTCTTAAGGCCACTCCCTCTTGTTCTATCACTTGTCATTTAGGAGACCAATCTCCACCTCACTCCAATCTCCCTTCAGGTAGCTGTAGAGAGCAGGCAGGCCTGGTACAACCATCCTGGTGTGACCACCACTGCAGACAGCCAACACTGTGATGCACTGCAGGGGCTGCTTTTGAAGCCCCAGTCAGGCTCCTTGACTTGCCATGAAGAGGGGCAGGTCACTGTAGGGCAGCCAAGCTTTAGGTGTGCTTTCCTCTGGACCTATTCCTGGTGGGGGTTAACAGCTTCCCTGGGAAGAGGGCTGCAAAATGCAACTGCAGCATGAAAGGATCTCTGTAATGGAGTCTCAGGAGAAACAGGCTCTTACCTGCTCCAAAACTCCTGGCTCCTTTCTGTTATTTATGGACAAATCCTCAAATGCCAGAAGTGATGGACTGAACTCATGGGAGAAGAAAAAAGCCACTCCCAAACTTCAGCAACCTGCCTGTGCAGAATGAAATTCTCTGCCCTGCTCCTAGAAGAGCCCAGTAGCTCCCAACAACCCAAGAAGAAGGAAGCTTTTAAATGCCCTTGTTTTGGCTTCTCAGCAATGCAACAGCCCCCTGATGCCCAGCAAGTGACTTGCTGACAGGCCCCAAAGGCAGGAATCCTCATCACCAGAGGCTTTCTTATGTCTGTGTAAGGTGAGGGTAAAATGGCACCAGGAAACAGCTGGTGGTGCTCAGATGCCCTTGCACTACCACAAGCATTAATCTGGAAGGAGGAGCATCAGCAGCACCAGCTAGCTTTAGGTGATCCTTCCTATGGCATCTTTCCAGCTGCATGGGACCAGGTCCCTCTAGAATCCTTCTCATCACCTGAGAACTAAAAGAAAAGTCCAGCATTCGAGCTCAGAGCACACCTGCAGCATCCTACCTCCTCAGCTTCTGTGGGGCTGCTCAGATTCCTGGGTTGGAAGGGACCTTCAAGATCATCCACTTCCAAATCCCCTGCCATGAGCAGGGACACCTCCCACTAGACCAGGCCTCATCCAGCCTGGCCTGGAACACCTCCAGGGAGAGGGCAGGGATCATAGAATCATTGACCACAGAACCATAGGATTGCTTTGGTTGGAGAAAACCTCGAAGATCACTGAGTCCAACCATTATCTAACTCTGCAGACCCCACAGAGCAGTAGTTGTTGATGGTCAGGCAGCTGCTCAATTCCAAGCCCCTGCCTTGGAGGGTTTGGACATCGACATTAGAAATTCCTCCTGGCTGAAGCTTGGCCCAAGTGTTTTGGCTTGGGAAAACACTTCATTTCTACCAAATGTGGAATAAAGCTATGCAGATATTTCTGCACTGCAGGAATGGAGAAATTGGGGGAAAAAAAAAAAAAAAAAGCTACTGGGGTTTTGTAAAAAGCACTTATGGAGCCTTCTCCAACCTGAAAAGGGTTTTGCTGTCCCAACTGAAGCCTTGTGTGTCATTGATAGAGGTGACCCCAGCATGGTAGGAAGCCTTGTCCTAATTTTGCTCAAACCAGAGTCTGTTTAATTCCAGCCAAGGTGTTCTACAAACAGGATGTTTTTATCACCAGCATAAATCCCACCACTACAGCACAAGGCCTTAGTCCTCAGGAGCAGCACACAGTGCCCAGATGGAGTGCTCCTGGTTTCAACCAGGACAGGGATTTGCTGCAAAGCCAAGGCTGTGAAGTGCAGCACCACTGGCACTCAAGCCTTCTAGGGCTCCAGGAAGGCTGCATGAATCACCACTGCATTCTGATTCAGCACCATGCCTTCAGTCTGGCTCCTCCTCACCAGCATTTTGGTCCTGAGCACCACCATGCTCTGTGTTTCACCAGAACCAGTTAGAATCAGAGAATTATTTGGGCTGGAAAAGGCCTCTAAGATCATCCAGTCCAACCATCAACCCAGCACCACCATGGCCACTAAACCATGGCCCCAAGTGCCATGGCCACACATTTCTTGAACACCTCCAGGGATGGGGACTCCACCACCTCCCTGGGCAGCCTGCTCCAATCCCTGATCACTCATTCCATAAAGGAACTGTTCCTAATATCCAACCTAAACTTCCCCTAGGGTAACTTGAAGCCATTTCTTCTCATCTTATCACTTGTTACAAGGCAGAAGAGACCAGCCCTCCCCTCACTGCAACCTCCTTTCAGGGAGCTGTAAAGAGCAATGAGGCCCCTCCATGGTCTCTCCTTCTCCAGACTAAACACCCCCAGTTCCCTCAGCTGCTCCTCCCCAGCCCTCTTCTCCAGACCCTTCCCCAGCTTGGTTGTCCTTCTCTGGCCACGCTCCAGCCCCTCAGTGTCCTTCCTGTAATGAGAACCCCAAAACTGAACCCATTATCCACAGTGTAGCCTCCCCAGTACTGAGCAGAGGGGCAGAATCACTGCCCTGCTCCTGCTGGCCACCCAGAGAAGCCACAGCTGAGCCAGGCTGCCCCCCCACCACCACAGCAGGCTCTTCATTCTTTCAAGGCAATGCATTTTAGGAACTGCAGATGGGACTCACTGACAGCAAACGTTCCCAGTTTAGACATCCACAGCTATGAAACAACTTCCAAGATGTCTGTCTCTAAAGTGATGAGCAGCTCTAGCATCCTCTGAACTCCAGCACTGCCAGGGGGGATCCCTCCTTTGGCACTTCCATCACACGCCCACAGCTCTCAGCACTCCTCAGCAACAGGCAGGCTCTTCAAGATCAATTTCAGCTCCACAAAAGCCGCCAGAAGGACAAAGGAACTGCCATTATTCACTTCTCAGTACCAGCTGCAACACAGCAGGGAAAACAACAGGGCACTGGGAGCAAATCTGCTGTGTGGATACTGGGCTGGGGACAAATGAGGACAACACCGTTTTACACCTGGGTGGCCTAGGAACACAGAACTAGAAAATACAGCAGGAGTCAGGCCCCTGCGTTTCAGGGCAGCACTTTGATGCTAAAAAGTGGCAGTTCTGCTGCAGTGATGAGCAACACATCAAGTGCTCCACAAAGGACACAGGACAGCTCCAGTGCCCTGCACAGAGACATTCTCCAAGCTGAGTGTTGCACCACAAAGTCCCATCCCAGCACCTGGAGTGGGTAACTTCATCTGTTGGAAAGGGCATGGTGCTCACAGACTGACCTGTAAAATCACTGAATGGGCTGGGTTTGAAAGGACTTCCAAAAGTCATCCAGTCCAACCCCCTCTGCAGTCAGCAGGGACATCCTCATCTAGATCAGGTTGCCCAGAGCCCTGTTGAGCCTCACACCTTGAATATCTCCAGGGAAGGGCCCCCCAGCCACCTCCCTGAGCAACCTGTGTTGATGAGCAGCATGCCGAGCCCCCTGGGAGCAGTGCAGCCATCCTGTTGTAAGTGGAGGAGTTTGTGCTGTTAATTCAGCAGGAGGAAGGCACATTCCCACCCCGTCCCGGGTGGCACGCAAGCCTGCAGCCAGGGAATCACCACCCAGCAACAGACTCTGCTGCTGGCCTTGGTAACGTGCTAAATATAGCTGCATTTGCTGGCTCCTCACAAAATGGAAGGAGTCTGAAGGACCAAATTCATCACCTCCTTTGCCAACTGCAGCCAGGAGGGAAAAACATATGGCCTGCACTTCCCCAGGCTTGAAAAAGGACTATTAAAAATCATTAAAAAGATTTTTATAAGAGCAGCTTCTCCCCCTTCCTTCCCACACACTCCCCCACCCTTACAGTAGGCTGCTGGCATGTGATTGACTGTGTTGCCAACTGCAGTCATGCTGTGATGGCACATACAGTAAGTGGCTGGCATCTGACACTTGCTAATGTGACAGCAGCTTGCAGTGCAACAGAGCCAGCTGCTCCAAGTGCAGCACACTCAGCTCCAGCAGGAAAACCTGCACTACCCCTGCCTGCTGGGAGTCTGCTGGGCTGCACCTTAGCACCTAACCCCTTGCCCAGGGGTATGCAAATAAGAGCACGCTGGGTGCTGCACCAGGCTGGATCGATCACAGGAGCTCAGAATGTTAGGGGTTGGAAGGGACTTCTGGAGATCTTGGAGCCAACCTCCCTGCCAGAGCAGGACCACAGAATCTAGCACAAGTTGTACAGGAACACATCCAGATGGGGCTTGAAAGTCTCCAGAGGAGACTCTACAACCTCTCTGGGGAGCCTGTTCCAGTGGTCTGGGACCCTTGCAGTAAAATTCTTCTTCGTGTTGAGGTGGAACCTCCTGTGCTGTAATTTCCATCCATTGCCCCTTGTCCTATCACAGGACACAAGTGAGCAGAGCCTGTCCCTGTCCCTTCCTTCCTAACCCCCAGCCCTCAGCTATTGATAGACATTGATCAGATCCCTCTCAGCCTTCTCCTCTGCAGACTAAACACCGCCAGGGCTCTCAGCCTCTCCTCCCCAGGCAGTGCTCCAGTTCCTTCAGCATCCTTGGAGCCCTGCCCTTGGACTCTCTCCAGCAGATCCCTGTCCCTCTTGAACTGGGGAGCCCAGGATTAGATGCAGTATTCCAGGTGAAGACTCACCAGGTCAGAGTAGAGGGGAGGAAAACCTCCCTGGATCTGCTGGACACACTCCTCTGAATGCCTCCCAGGATCCCATCAGCCTTCTTGGCTGCAAGGCCACATTGCTGACCCATGGAGAAATTCTTGTCTCATGGCTAATGCTCCCCTGAGCATGCTGCACAAATTCTCCTCTCCCTGGCAGCTGAAGTGGCTGAGCTGTGCTGCAGGAGCCATGCTGCCAGCAGCAGCCCAGGGCCTGCTCACCTTTGCAGCAGGAATGCTGTTTGGTTTGGTCTCCTGAATGCCAGGTGCCAGTGAGGAGCTCCAGAGCAGCGTTTGTGCTTTCACTGAGTGCTCTCCATGTCCTGTCAATCACCAGCAGCTCTCCTGAGAAAATCTTAAAGCTTTTCACACACTGTAGGCTTGTGCCCTGACTGTGCTGCCTTTTCCACAGACACTGATGACATGTGCAATGACTGACAGCAAAGAGAATGAAAAGAGACCAAGGCAGGAAAGGGATTTCCATGTTTTGGACAAAGCCAGGCACTAAAGCACAGCCTGTCTGCACGATCCTGCCCTGCACCAAGCAGCAGATTTCCACACCCCAAAATAACTCTGTGGGAAGGCAACATCAGCATGAGCTGATAATGAGCACTGCCAGCCCAGGGCTGCATCCAGAGCAGGGAGAGCAGCAGCTCAGGGAGGGGATTCTGCCCCTCTGCTCTGCTCTGCTCACACCCCACCTGCAGCACTGCCTCCACTTCTGGGGCCCACAGCACAAGAAGGACCTGGAGCTGCTGGAGAGGATCCAGAGAAGGCCACCAAGATGATCAGAGGCTGGAGAAGCTCCCCTGTGGGGACAGGCTGAGGGAGTTGGGGCTGTTCAGCCTGGAGAAGAGAAGGCTCCAGGGAGACCTCAGAGCAACCTTCCATTACCTGAAGGGGCTCCAGGAGAGCTGGGGAGGGACTTTTGGCAAGGGCTGGGAGTGCCAGGATGAGGGACAATGGCTTTGAGCTGGGAGAGGGGAGATTGAGACTGAAGATTAGTAAGAAATTCTTTAGAGTGAGGGTGGTGAGACACTGGCACAGGTTGCCCAGGGAGGCTGTGGCTGCCTCCTCCCTGGAGGTGTTCCAGGCCAGGCTGGATGAGGCCTTGAGCAAGCTGGGCTGGTGGGAGGTGTCCCTGCCCATGGCAGGGGGTTGGAACTGGATGATCTTGAACATCCCTTCCAACCCAAACCATTCTATGAATCTATGAAGATTGCTGAACACCCCCCCTCTCCCCCAGGGTTATTTTGGCCCAATTCAGCTCCCCTGCAGTCGCTTGAGAAACCTCTTCAGATTTTATGCTGCTCTGAATGATGCCCTGAGCTGCAGCAGCAGCATGGCAGCTCCAAACCCAGGGCTGCTCAGGAGGGCAGGGAGATGTCTTTTGTTGGGGTACAGAGGACAAGAGCCAGAGCTGCCTTTCCACAAGGCTTCAGGGAAAAACCTGAGTATCTATTGAAGCTCCCAGGGCTACCAACACTCCCAGCACTGTCGAGGCAGCCCCAGCTTGTCACAGAAACAGCAGCTGAATTTCCTGGGTTCAATGAATGTCAGGTTAAGCCCTTTCTGAGCAAGCCTGGACTTGATTTTGACTGAAATGAGTGCACCTCGATGCTCTGCATGATTTCAAATGAAAGCAGGTGACATTTGGCAGCTACGACAAGAGTTCTGGGTCCCTTTGAACTGAGAGCTCAAAGCAAAGCTCAGTGGTGTGTGCAAGTGCAAAGCAGCTAGGAGAAGCTCTTGGAGCAAACCAGGCAGACATGCAGTATTCACCCTGCTGAAAGGAGGCTGATACCCTCTGCACAGTGCCAGTCTGCCCAGTTCTCTCCTGAAAGCTGTGGGGCAGAGCCCTGGGAGGCTAACCAAGTAACTGAAGGTGTTTGGGCTTAAAAAAAAAGAAAGTCGTATTGCTCTGCTTAAAAAAAAAAATGCAGGTCAAAGAAACACAACCACTTCAGGTAGGCTCTAACTTACTGCATGTCCAACAGGTCAGAAAAATGCAGAGGGAATAGGAAGCAGAACCCAAATTCCTGGTTGTAGGAGATCAGAGCTGCTCTTCAGCCTCCCTGTCTCACCCACGTGACTGCTCTGCTGGGATATTTTTGCTTTGCAGGGAGACAGAAGGAAGGACAGGAGGAAAAAAAACATCAGCATCATTTTTGCAAATGCATTCGAGTCCAGATGAAGCTGTCAGCAGCCAGCTGAGAGGACAGATGAACAAACACTGCTAGAAACTTCTCAGCACCTCCATCTCCTGTCATTCTGGCCTCTGCCTATGAAAGCCAACCTCTATCACAGCCACAAACCAGAGGCTGTGCCCCTGTTACCACTGGCTCAGAGGAATATGCTGTATCAAAGCCTTCTCTTTCATCCCAGGACTGGAAATCAAGCTGCCCCTAACCACCAGACACTCACCTGCTGTCACACATGGCCAGGCTGATGGAGCTTTGGTCAGGTTTTGGACAGGATGAAAGTTGAGGTTCTTTAGCCTGGAGAAAAGAAGACTCCAGGGAGACCTTAGAGCAGCCTTGCAGTACATGAAGGAGAGCTGGGAAGGACTTTTGACAAGGGCTGGGAGTGACAGGATGAGGGACAATGGATTGGAGATGGAAGAGGGGAGATTGAAGATTATAAAGGAATTCTTGACAGTGGGGGTGGTGGGACTCTGGCACAGGTTGCCCAGGGAGGCTGTTGATGCCCCCTCCCTGGAGGTGTTCAAGGCCAGGCTGGATGAAGCTGGGCTGGTGGGAGGTGTCCCTGCCCATGGCAGGGTGGTTGGCACTTGATGATCTAAAGATGCCTTTCTTGGGTCCCTTCCAACCCAAAGCAGTCTGTGACTCTATGATCTATCTATCGTAGAAGTGGACAGGTCACCACCCAAAGGCATTATGTGAGGAACACTCCCTTCAAGCAGGTGAGATGCTTCCCATCACGTGGCAGAGTTTAGCAGCTGAACAAGTGTCACCAATATATTAAAAACCCAAAAGTCTAGTGAGTGCAGAAGGTTGCTCCACTCACACCAGGGTGAGAGACAGCCATCAGAAGCAGATCCTGTGAACAAACAAGATGGACAGCATGGCCAAATCCTACTGCAGATGCAGGGCCTTTCAAACAGCGTGCATAAACCAGCAGAGCACTTCGGCAGGGGGCTCCTCAACATCAGCTGCACTCTGCTGGGATTCAAACATGCTTATCTAGGACTCGCCTCCCAAGCCTGCAGCCTCAAAACGTTTGTCAGGCTTGTTTTTGTTACACAGCTCAAACCAGAGCAGCAGAGAAAAACAAAGCAGAGACAGCAGCGCTACTGCATCATCCTCTCCCTTTCTGGTATCACCTTAAGCACTGACAGCTCCCCACAGCTATTGCCAAGAACTTCAAACCACTGCACTCAGCAGGTAAATCCAGCTCCAGACAGAAAGGATGGTTTGTTAGCATGGAGCTCAAGTGTTTAAACAAGTACCAGCACCCCCTGTTTTTGTAAGCTTTTAATTAGAAGCAGGGTTGGGGGGGCACGAGGCGGGGGAGGACGTGAAACTACTGCATTGCAATGGACTCTCAGCTGCCACAGGCACCAGCCTAGACTCCCAAATCCTCATTTACCTGGCAATTAGGGGAGCTGAGAGCTGCTGTGAGTGAAGTTTTACTTCTGCACATTGCTGAATGCAGCAATGTTCTGCTGAATGTCCCTAGGAGGGCACAAAGAGGTCGTGGCTGTCCTCCTGCTCTCACGCAGCACTCTCCCTTCCAAGCTGCTTGTTAGACTGGAAGGTTCTTACAAGTTCGCAGCAGTTATTTTGTTGGGGAAAAGCCCTGTAGCTCCTTCATTATATTTTTACATCTTGACAACTCTTTCCAGCTCTGTTCTCCTGCCAAGCTCTCTTCTTTCAGGTCAATGGTATGCTCTGTTATGCTCAATGAAAAACGTGTATTGATTTTAACATCTTTTTGGGTTGTGAAACGTTTTTCACTTGCTCCAAGCAGTGGCCGGTGTTTACCAAGTCCAAGAAGTAGATGTTAAAAGAGTGTGGCACTGCTCAAGCAGATTTTTTTTTTACAAGCTGTAGAGCCACAGAGCAGAAAAACATCTTTATCTGAGAGATTACAACTTGCAGTGAACAGCATTCCCAGTGCCACTAAAGAGAGGAATAAAGACTTGAGCTGAGCTCTTTTCGTCTCCACTGATAACACTTTGATGAGGCTACATTTGGTGAACCCCAGCAGGCTGCTCACCAGCACCTAGCTGAAAAGAGTCTAAACCAGAAGTATCACAGATTCATAGAGTGGTTTGCCTTGGAAGGGACCTTAAAGCTCACAAAATCACAGAATGGTAGGAGTTGGAAGGGACCTTGAAAGCTCATCCAGTCCAAGCCCCTTGCCAGAGCAGCCTCACCCAGGGCAGGGCACACAGAACACATCCAGGAGGGCTTTTGAAAGGCTCCAGAGCAGGAGACTCCACAACCTCTCTGGGCAGCCTGCTCCAGTGATTTGTCACCCTCACAGGACAAAGTTTTCCCTCCTGTTCCCCTGGCACCTCCTCTGCTCCAGCTTGCCCCCAGTGCCCCTTGTGCTGTCCTTGGCCATCCCTGAGCAGAGCCTGACTCCAGCCCTGCACATCTTTATCCCCAGCCATGAGGGCAGCCCTCAGGCTCCTCTGCTCCAAGCCCCAGCTGCCTCAGCCTGGCCTCACAGGAGATGTTCCACTGCCTGCAGCAGCTCTGGGGCTCTGGGATGGACTCTCTCAAGCAGTTCCCTGAGCTCCTTCCTGAACTGAGGGGCCCAGAACTGGACACAATATTTGAGATCATCTAGTTCCACCCACCCTGCCATGGGCAGGGACATCTTCCACTAGCCCAGGTTGCTCACATCCCAATCCAGCCTGGTCTTGAACACCTCCAGGGACATCCACAACCTCCCTGGGCAGCCTGTTCCAGTGTCTCACCACCCACACTCTAAAGAATTTCTTCCTGATCTCCAGTTTAAATCTCCCCTCCTCAAGTTAAAGCTCTCAGCTGATAATTTTTAATGTCTTCCAAGTATTATTCCATTACTCTTCCAGTTTCAGGAATGTTAAAACCACAACAATTTCTCTTCTTTTTGTTTGTTTTTTTTTTTTTTTTTTAAATACAGTACCAAATCTCTATCAAATACAAGCTCTGCCCAACTGAAATAAACTTGTACAGCCCTCCCCGGGCACAGCCCTGCACAGGCAACTTAGGAAGGCAGGGATTTAGTGTCCTGGTAAAGAGATCACCTTGAGGAGCATGGTTAGCCCTGGGATTGCTGCATGTGGGGACACAAAGCAGGTGACATCCTGCAATTCCTGTGGGTGAACGTTTCAGTGTGGGACTATTTGTAAGGAAAGAAATCAATTCTACCTGGAAGACAGGAACACCAACATGCCATTGATTTTTCTTCTGTAATAACTTAGATAAAACCACCCTGGGCTCTGAACAATATTGCACAAGTCCTGTACGAAAACCAAAACACCTACAGAAAAACAACCAGAATCAAGCTTCTAATATGTCTTCCACCTTCCATCTCCTTCAGTTCTGTCCTTCCTCACTGCTATGACACCAGGCTAGCTTTTGAAAACACCAAGTGTAGCTTCCCTTGGTCCCTTAAACCACTTTTTCAGTGCAAATCCCATAATCCAATTCTACAACTTTCCCCAGCTGATTGAATCTGTCAAGGTCATATGGAAAGTTGATGCTTCTGACCTTCTTCTACCTAGAGTGTCTGCTGAATATTAGGATTGCAGCAGGCAAACCACACGTAGGCAGAAGCAAGCAAAGTACATTAAAGCCCAGGAGAACAAATGTTAAAGCACTGTGCTCATGAATACAAATAGTGGACGTGTGACCAGCTCCTGCAGTCTGGCTCCTGCAGTTTACACAAGGGAGAAGGCAAACAGGGAAGCACAGAGACTGATAACCAAGTGTCTGACCCAAAACCTCCCTCCTGGCCTGTGCAGGGCAAAGCCAGGCTCAGAAAACCTCATTTGCCATTTAGAGAATGCTTTTTTAGAGAGCAAAATCAAACTGCAAATAGAAGGAGATGTGTGGGTAGCTGGGGCTGAGGGGGTTGGGTTTTTTTTTTTCCTGTTTCTTGGTTGTTTTCTGTTTGCTGGAGGTTGGGGATTTTGGGGGTTTTACTTAGGTTTTTTTTTTTCGGTTGGTTTGGGTTGGGTTTTTGGGTTTCATTCTTGTGGGGTTTTTTGATCTTTCAGGGATTGATTCAGATTGCATCAGGCTGGAAGGGACCCTCAAAGGTCATCTTATCCAAACCCCCTGCAGTGAGCAGGGATGTCTCTAACTAAATCAGCTTGCTCAGCAACACATCAAGTTTGACACCTTGAATGTCTCTGGGGATGAGGCCTCAACCACATCCCAGGGCAGCCTGTGCCAGTGTCTCACCACCCTCACTGTGCACAACTTCCTCCTGATGTCCAACCTACACCTCCCCTGCTCCAGTTTCAAACCATTCTCCCTCGTCCTATCCCCACAGCCCCTTCTGAACAGTCCCTCCCCAGCCCTCCTATAGGTTCCCTTCAGATACTGAAATGCAGCTCTAAGGTCTCCCTGGAGCCTTCTCTTCTCCACGCTGAACAACTCCAACTCCAACTCCCCACAGCAGAGGTTCTCCAGCCCTCTGATTAGCTTTGTGGCCCCCTCTGGATCCTCTCCAGGTCCAGGTCTACGTATTCCTTGTGTTGAGAGCCCCAGATCTCAACAGAGCCCTGCAGGTGAGGTCTCCCCAGAGCAGAGCAGAGCAGAGGGGCAGGATCCTCTCTCTCCAGCTCTGCCCACACTGCTTTGGATGCAGCCCAGGCTGCCCTTGGCCTTCTGTGCTGCCAGTGCCCATTGCTGGCTCCTCTCCAGCTTCTCACCAACCAGCACCCCCAAGGCCTTTTCTGTAAGGCTGCTCTCAATCTCATCACCCCCCAGCCTGGATGGGTATTGAGGATTGCCCTGACCCAGGTGCAGGACCTTGCACTTGGCCATACTGAACTTCATGAGGTTCTCCTCAGCCACTTCTCCAGCCTGTCCAGATCCCTCTAGATGGCCTCCTGTTCCTCTGGCATATTGACCATACCACTCAGGCTGGTGTCTCATCAGCAAACCTGCTCAATCTCACTGTCTGTGGCACTGATGAAGATATTGAACAGCACTTGTCAGAACATAGCCATTTACCCTCTGAGGACAAGCTCAGTTTTCATTTGTGTGGTTGCTTTGCTCAGAAAGGAACAGCTCCGTGGGCATACACACATTCCTGGGTTTAAAAAGCAAATAAATAATGAAGAAACTTCAAGAAAAGAAAAAAAACAAAAAGAAAAAAAAAAGTAATTCCATCTGGGCTGGCAATTCCCAGGGAGAATCTTCAGTCTGGAAAAAAATAACTCTACAGGATGTGCTTCAGCTACTGAGGGGCTGCCAGGGTGTAAGCACAGCACTCTGAGCTGAGAAGGGTGTTGGGCTCTGCTAAGCAGGCTGACCACTCCTGCTGGGGCACACCATGGCACTGCCACCCTGGCTTTCCACCCTTCAACTGGAAACACCAAGAGGTATCTGAGCAGGACATGACAACAGTCCCTGCATGAGCTTAAGGCACTGACAGAGGTGGCTGCAGGGAGATACAGCAGAGGGTGATGCAACTGCAAGCTGAGATTTGCTCCCAGCTGTGGGTCAGAGCCCAGGGCTCTGATGCTCCAAAGCAGAGGATACCTCCCTCGTCTTAGCCACCATTCATCCAGCAGCAGAGAAGCAGAGAGCAAAGCTAGATCCCTTTGCCCCTCACCCTGATGGGTCCTCTCCTGCTCTCATTCCTCTCTAATTTCTTGGCTCCTTTCACTGCTTCCCATTTGTCTCTTCCTTGCTGCACATCAGAGGCCAGCCCTCTGGCCAGCTTTTCCTGTAGCAGTACCTCTGAGCCTACAATTAGCTTCCCCAACAGCCAAACTTTGTCCTCATGCTCTTGTTTTCAGTGCTATGCAGGTTTGTGCACAGCTCCCCTTCGCTCTGGCTTGGCCAAGAAATCACCAGATCATCAGAAAGGGCTGACTGTGTGTCATCAGCTCCATGTGCTCTCACTAACATCCAAACAAGGACCCTCAATCTTTCTGGTCTGTGCCAGGCCTCAGATTTCCACCCATGGTGTAATGAACCTTCTGCTAGCCAGAGGATGAAAGGTGCAGATACAAAAAGCACCTTCAAGAGAGCTCTTGCAGCCTGCTAAGCACAGTAAGCCAGGACCACACATCTCACACACGTCGGGCTTCCAAAGAGGGCACCCAGGCCAAGCAACACTGAATCACAGTCCCCCTTCATCTTGGAGGCAAGAGGGCTTGAAGAGAAAGAAAGGAAGGAAAACAAAGGGGGAAAAAAACAAACAGAAAGCAAAAAGAAAGCCTTGCCTTGCCCTAGGCAAATATTCCACCTCGGTTAGCTTTTGCAAAGTGATCTGTTTGAACGTGTGATTACAGCCAGGAACATATGCAGAGTGAGGGCACAGAGGGGATTTTGCTTTTAAGAGAACACCTTCAGAAGTGCTCTTTAAGTGGTGCCTGGCACTAGAAAGCAGATCTGTGACTGATCCTTGCTACCATCACAAGTGAAAAGGAGGTTAAGGCAGTGTGAATGTGTGTTCAGAGCTGAGCCCAGGGGGCAGTGGTAAGTTGCAGCAGCAACAGGACAAGACCTTTTTCCATGGAGGTGGACACGATGGGCTCATGATGCCAAGGATGCCAACACGTTGCCAGCTCTATGGACAAAAGAAGAACTTGGCAATAACATAGTTCTGGGCTAAAACTGCAAAGAGGGAGACATATTTAACTGCAGTTCACATGCACTACTCACAAGTACCATGCAGGGAGCCACCCTTAAGGGACAAGATGCTAAATTTTGTGCCAACATCTGAAAACCTGTTATTTATGATGGATTTACTACAACAGTTTCAGCTAGAGCAAAACTTCTACCCATCCTAATTACAACACCCCTTACAGACCCCTGTTTCCCAGGTCTGTTACCCAAGCTCATGCACGTCTGTGCAGACTCACTCCTAATCTTGCTCAGCCAAAGCAAATCTCTGCCAGACAGCAAGGCAGCCTGCACAAGAAGGCTTTCTGCTCACTCTCCACTCCACACTGACCTACAGGCCCAGAATTTCAAGTCACTAGGGTGATGAACAACCCAAAAGACCCCAGCAGCAGTTTTCTCGGTGCAATGCCAGGAATGAGGACTCAAACATTTTCATGGTTTCATAAAATGATTTAGGTTGGAAGGGACCTTAAAGATCGTTCAAACCCCCTGCCATGGGTGGGGATACCTTCCACTTGACCAGGTTACTCAAGGCCTCATGCAACCTGGCCTTGAACACCTCCAGGTAGGGGGCATCCACAACCTCCCTGGGCAACCTGTGCCAGCACCTCACCACCCTCACTCTCAAGAATTTCTTCCCAACCTCCAGTCTCACTCTCTTGCAGCTCAAAGCTGTTGCCCCTTGTCCTGTTGCTCCCAGCCCTTCTCAAGAGACCCTTTCCAGCTTTCTTGCAGGCCCCTTTCAGGTCCTTTTTGCAGAAGCCATGATTTCAGACACTGAAAGGTTAAGCCCACAGAGGCACTGATTAGATCTGTTCCCCCTGCTGTAAGAGGAGCTGTAGAACAGGACACTGAAGAGGTTGTACAGCTTCCTTGCCTGGACGTATCCACTTTCTCCTGCAGGATGCGACTTTCGCCCTGCCAGAAATCCTGACCTAAATTCTTCTCAAGAGTGCCACTGCTCTAAGTGCCAGAACAACTGAGAAAGGAATGTGTCATGTGTGTGCATGCATGTCTATCTGTCTGTCCATCTGCCCCAGCAGAGCACTGGAGTGGAACTGGCAGTGCTTTCATCTTGTTTGCTTGGGTTTTTTTAGTTGGTCTTTTTAATTAACTGCCAGATTCTCTTATTTAGGTTTGCAAGCACAAGAGAAAAGCTGGTGGGGGGAGGAGCAACTAAAGCATATCCATGAGGATGGGCTTGCTTTTTCACAGAATCATAGAATTGTTGGGGCTGGGAAAGGCCTCTAAGATCATCCAGTCCAACCATCAACCCAACCCCACCACGGCCACGAAACCATGGCCCAAAGTGCCATGGCCACACATTTCTTGAACACCTCTAGGGATAGTGACTCCACCACCTTCCTGGGCAGCCTGTTCCAATTTAGGCTTCAGTCACAAAAAGCAAGCTGATTAAACCACTGTGGGCTTTTTCTGCCCTGGTCCTATGACTGCTCTGCTTCCCAACCCCCTGCCCTCAACTTCTGCTCTGAGCTGCTTATCCCTGTCCCGGTCGTCAGTGCAGCACAGACTGCCTGATGCTCAGCCTTTTGTAAGTGAGGAAGAATGCAATGATTTGCTTTGAAAGGCTGTTTTCTATTAGAAAGCAATCTTGGTGACAGAACTTACTTAGGCAGGAGGGCAGACATCTGACCTCATCTATTCTGCTTCTGCCACTGACACCAGATACCTTCAGAGACAACACAATCCCTTCCTAAAAGGGAAGCAAGTGAAAAAAGATCTGATGGGGTACAGTCAGGATGAGTCAGCTGCAGTGCAAACACTTTAGGTCAGAAGGGTCCATACCAGATTGGGCTAGGAGACCTTTTTTTTGTCTCCTGCAGGGAAGAGTGACCTTTCCTGAGGACATCTGCAGCCTCTTGGGCCACGTGAGAGGAGTAGCTGCAAAGAAGCTCCAGTGTCATTAGTGAGCCCGGAATGCAGCAGGGCTGGTGCCCACGACATCAGTGAAGACTTGAACACTCAGCTGGAAAAAATGCTCTCCCTCCCTTCAGCAGAGATTGATGGGCTCCTGATAGGGCTCTGCTGGAAATCCCTGCACAGACCTTTCTGCAAGTACCTCTCTGCCATAAAGGAGGAATATTAAGGAACGTGCCAACGCTTTTCCTCTGGCTGGACTAAGCTCTGAAAGGATGCTTGAAATGATTCCCTGAGAATTAGCACAACCAAAACAACAACAACAAAACCTGGGTGGTGTTTCTGTCCTAGCTAATGAGAGCTATCTTCTGAGTGAAGAGTTCTAAAGATTTTTACATTACCCTGAACTCTTCACAAACCCACGCAGAGAAGCACGAAACAAGAAGAATGAGAATCCTCTTAATTCAATCTGTGCTTTATCACACAGGGCCACAGCTGGGGATTTGGGGCTGTGGGAATACAAAAACTCATCAATGCTGCAGCTCAGAATCCTGCTCCCCTTACTACCCAAACACAGAATCAGACAGGCCCACAGCCTGAAGAGTTTTCAGACCAAACACACCAGCCTGGCTGGAAAAACCCCAGGTGGCCAGAGGAAGCCTCAGCAACACCAAGACCACACAACAGCCACTTGTTGCTGGCCTGCTGCAGCTGAAGAGCTGCGGCTGTGATGCCCTTGATGCTTCCTGAGCTCCTGGCAGTAGGCAGCCTGCCCTTCCCAGCTCTGTACCACCAGCTAAAAGCCATCCTGCCCCTTTGCCTCTCAGCTCCCAGGACATTTTTCTCCCCCAGCTCTCCCAGTTGACAGGAGCATGACATGGAGCTGGCAGGGAGGCTGTGCTGGTGCCATGGGGTAGTCCATGCCCCACTGTGCCAGCCAGCAGCTGCTGATAAAGCTGACAGTGATGGGTGGCAGGGGTCATTGCCACATCCTTGAGCTCCCCTGTCGCACAGGAGAGTGCTCTGGGGAGCCACACTGCTGCTCTTGACAGCTGCCCCCACCTCCTTCCCTCGTGGTCCATCTCTCACAGCTCAGTGAAGGTTTCAGACATCCTATTTCTATCAGCCTTGATGGCTCTCTAGCTCCCAGCTCCTCTGAGGCACTGGGCCTGCTTGCCTTGCTCCAGTTCCCACCCTGCACCACAGAGCCTTTATAGGCAACACGATGGACCCAGGAGAGCCGAAGTGTGTGGGGAGGTCACTGTGATGATTACTCCATCTGCTAGAGCACCAGATGCATGAACAAAAATGACTGGAGAAGCAACAGGAGAAGTGGAGGGCAAGAGACTTCCCAGGTTGTCCTGTTCAGTCCCTGCAGACACCACACCTAATGACAGGGATGGAGAGGACAGGGAAGTTGATAGAGACTTCAGGGACAAATAAGCCTGGAGGGGAGGAGGAAACAGAGCAGAAAGGAGAAATGGGGCATAAGGCTGCAAGTCTGGTATGATGAAAGCAAGATCTGCAAGGGCTCCCGCAGAAAGCACCAGGTGCATCTTCAATGCCTTCCCCTACAGCATTTGGGAAGGAGCAACACCCCCTCCAAAACACAACTATGGCTGAAGCCCCATCCCTAGAGACATTCAAGGTCAGATTTGACTGGGGCCCTGGGCAGCTTGATCTAGTTGGAGGTGTCCCTGCTGACAGCTGGGAGGTTAGACAAGATGACCTTTGAGGGTCCCCTCCAACCTAAGGCTGGACCAGATGATGATCCTTGGGGTCCCTTCCAACCTGCCATTCTGTGACTTGGATGCATTCTATAATTCTCTTTGAACTCTCTGTTTCAGGAAACAAGATTCCTTCATGCATGAGAGCGTTTTGCTTCCTATGGCTGACCTCAAAACACCACCACCTCTACCGTATCTGGGTGGCCTCCCAAGCCCTCCTTGAAGGCTCATCTACACATCTAGCTTTCAACTCCCCACAGCCCTGGCTACTCAAGTGCTGCTGCATGGGATTAAACACCCAACTTTGGGAGGCTCTCACTTCCTCCTGCCAAACTCATCCCGGGCTTGGTATCTGCAGCAGCATGTGGAAGGGACCCCAGGAGCTGAGCCCAAGCACTGCCCGTAGCACAAGGCTGCACAAACCAAGCAAGCAGGCTGGAGCATGGCTGGATGGCAAGGAAGCAAACCTTACTCACAGTCTGATCCTTCGGGAGCTGACAGCAAGAGGAAGCAGCCCCGGTGGGCGGGTTCAGCCGGCGCAGTTAGGATTACACCCGGAGCTTTTGTTTCCAAACTTTGCTGGCTTGTGGCAGGGCTCTTTAAGGACCTAATCTCCGTGTGACTGTTCCCAGCACCAGCCGTGCCCCTGCGGATAATAAGGGCTTAGGGAAGCACCGTGGAATGACGGCAGCGCTCTCAGGCAAGCTGGCTGCAGCTCCGCCGCCTCTCTGCTGCCCCATGCCATCTCCTCCACCCCAGCTAGATCCCTCCATGCCTTCCCAACCACCCCTGTTTGAGAGCTTTTTGCTCTCAACAAGCACCCAGAGCTGCCCAAAGCACCCCCAGAGCTGCTCACTCGTAGCAGAAGGAAGGAGATAAATTGAGTTAAAGCAGCACAGTTTGGCTTAAACCTTTGGCAGAAGCTGGTGTGGGTACTGCTGCGCACAGATGTGGGCATCACAAATGCAGCTCAGCAGATTCCAACACTCCTGCTGTCTGCAGTGGTTGTTTTGGGGCTTTTTTTTTTGGTACCTGTGTAGGAGAGACCTGCTAAAGCTGGAACAGGTTGACTAGGGAGCTGGTGGAGTCACTGTCCCTGGAGTGTTCATGAAATGTGTGGCCATGGCACTTCAGCCATGGTTTAATGGCCATGGTGGTGTTGGGTTGGTGGTTGGACTGGATGATCTTAGAGGCCTTTTCCACCTGAAACAATTCTGTGATTCTATGAAAACTGCTGTGTTAATGCAGAGTATGTGCAGAGGCATGACAAAAATCAGTGCACACCACTACCCAGTCATCTGACTGGGCAATGCTATGTGACACCACACCTGTTCTGCAGGGCTACCTAAACTGCTCCTGGGTCCCATTCTGGAGACTCTTAATGAAAGCAGATTTTGTCTCCAGTTTTCAGTGGTGCTCTGCACACCTATCTCAGTGAGGTGGTGGGGGCCAGCAGTGTCCCCAGCAGGTATGCTGGGCTGGGTGGTGGCTCTTCCTCTCCCCTATGCAGCCAGATCAGCACACAAGAGTAACTTGATTTCAACATACACATTCCACTGCTGCAAGAGAAAATAAAAATTCTCCCCCCAGAGCTTGGGCTGCCACCTTTCAAACAAGGTCAGACACCGACCTCCTCCTCCACTGCCAATGACCTTATTAGCACTGATCATGGCTCTAATAATATCCCTCATTGTAAGCAGGCCATCTGCTGTAACATTTCACTGAAACTCAGTGAATTGCTGGTCTGAGTATGCTCATGGACCAGCAAGTCTGTTGTCCTCTCTCAGGAACATGCACCTTCCCCACAGCTTTAAGCTAGTTGTTGCAGAAAGACACCTCCAGCTCCCAGCTCAGAGCTCAAGCACGTAAAGAGCACAGAGCCATGCCCAGGTGCTGGCTTCAGACAGAAAAATGCAGAGTTAGAGGTCAAAACTCCATCACTCCAGCATCACAGACTCCCAATTCTGACAGTGGGGACACAGAGTGACCATGTCACTGAAACCCAAAACCAAGGCCTAGCACTAACCAGATTTCAGGGAGTCAGAAACCATAAAATCATAGAATGGTTTGGGTTGGAAGGGACCTTAAAGATCATCCAGTTCCAACCCCCTGCCATGGGCAGGGACACCTCCCACCAGCCCAGCTTGCTCAAGGCCTCATCCAGCCTGGCCTTGACCACCTCTAGGGAGGAGGCAGCCACAGCCTCCCTGGGCAACCTGTGCCAGTGTCTCACCACCCTCACTCTAAGGAATGTCTTCCTAATCTCCAGTCTCAATCTCCCCTCTTCCAGTTTCAAACCCCTGCCCCTTGTCCTATTACTACAAGCCCTTGTAAAATAGTCCCTTCCCAGCTCCTGAGAGCTCCTAAGAGCCAAGGCTCCTGAGCAGAGACCAGCATTGCTTTTGTGCCACTTACTCTTTACTGTGTGGACAGCAGCAAGATTTTGCTATCCTGACACATTAGCTATGGTTAACCTGGCTGTTTTCACTGCTGTTACAGCAGAGAAGGCGTTCAGAGCAGACAGGCAAGCTTGCAGAAGGCCTAACCATGTCTGATAGGCATTCATTTAGAAGGAGCCAGCGTTTGAAACGCTTACTCAGTGAGAACATCTGTCCAAAACACCCAGAGTCTCGTTACTACAGAAGCTCAGCTCCACTCAGCCTTCAAAGGCATTTTCTTTGTACAGCTCCTGTGAGGTCAAAAAGTGCAATTAGGCACAGAGACTGACATTATAAGACTTTAAAGCAGCCTGCATCATCACAAGGCTTTGAAACTAAGTTTTTCAAATCCTTAGCCTTTCCTCTAATAAAAGACCAGCATCAGACACAGCAGGAGAGGCTATGTGGGGCAGGGAAAGAGGGCAGTGCCTGGTTCTCTGCTGGTTTCTGAACAGCAATGAAGAACATTAATGAGCCATAGGTAAAACTACACCTGAATGGGGCAACATTCCCCCAAGTGCCTCCAAACACTTGTTTTTAACACCAGTGTCACCACATCTGTATGGGCAGACTTGCAAAGACTTCAGCTCCTCGCTTGGAAATCTAACCGCTCACTCCAGTGCTCCCTGGGAGATGGCAGCCCATGGGCTCTCCAGGAAGCCTGCTACATCTTGTTTACATTTGTTTCAAAGCTTCCAAATAGCTCAATTACATCAATGCCTGTTCACTGCACCCTCCTGCAGAGGAGTGAACCAAGTGGTGGAAAGCTATTGTCAGCAGAGGGATTACATCAAACCCATGCTACGCTGCCCAGGAAATCCATCGGCTCCACTGCTCACTCAGAGTCATTCCTCCCCAAGGCACCTTCTACCTCACTTCTCCCAGCTGGCTTCACTGGGCTAATGCAATCATGAGCAAGAGGAGTGGCTAGGTAGCTTCACTGACACAGCAGCATGACAGGACAACAGCATGGACAAGTGTGGTTCCACGTTTACAAGGATCCTCTTTGCCCCAAACTCTCCCCAGGGATTGTAGGTTTGGGGCTGCTCTTTCTTTGCTGCAAGAGTGGTCAGGCATTAGAAGAAGCTGCCCAGGGAGGTGGTGGAGTCACCATCCTTGGATTAAAAAAAATTAAAAAAAAAAAGAGGGGGGAGAAGGGGAAAAGGCAAAAGTAAGGAAGGAAAAGGAAGGGAAGGGGAGGGAAAAAAAAGAAGAAAATACAAAAGGCTGTCAGTGAAAGGAGGTGTCCAAAAAACATGTGGACACAGCACTTCGGGACATGGTGGTGTTGGGTGGATGGTGGGACTTGATGATCTTAGAGGGCTTTTCCAGCCCAAACAATTCTCTGATTCTGTGATTTGAACCCCAGTGTTAGCTCACTGCTGTAGATCTGGGCTGCAAAGATGTAAAGCTTGAACTTCCCTCCCCAGGTGGATATGGCTTGCAACATGGCACATGTCAAAGTGTCAGAGCTTACTGTACCAACACCTCCTCTGTCCCATGCTCCTGTGGCCAGCTTCTGACTCACAGCCACACAAGGACAGACACAAGTCCTGTTGCAGCTTGGTGGCTTTAGCACCCCATCTCCCTCCTCCCAGGGCAGAAGAAACGCTGGGGTCTGCATTTCTGCTGGGTCACAGGACAGAGCCTGTGCTTGGAGACTCAAGCAAAACTGGTGGAACTGCAAGCTCCAGGTGAAGGCTCTGGGGTGACCTTAGGGCAGCCTTCCAGTAGCTGAAGAGGGCTACAGGATTGCTGGGGAGGGACCTTTGCCAAGGTCTTGCAGTGGTAGGATGAGGGGGAATGGATTTGAGGTGGAAGAGGGGAGATTGAGACTGGAGATGAGGAAGAAATTCTTTAGAGTGAGGGTGGGGAGACACTGGAACAGGTTGCCCAGGGAGGTTGGGGATGGGATCTTGAGCAGCCAGCCTGCTCTAGTGTCCCTGCCCATGGCATGGGAGTTGGAATGAGATGATCTTGAAGCTCCCTTCCAACCCAAACCACTCTATGATTCTATGTGCAAGGAAATTCTCCTAAAGTGGCAGCAGAGGAACCCAGGCAGACCCCAGGCAGTTCTTCTTTGGAGAAGGGCCCAGAAGACCTTTTCCCTCTCTCGAAACCTGACACCAACAGCTCGCTTCAGCACAAGGAGTTCTTTGCTGCCCACAGGAATTCTGCAGTGCTTCAAAGCAACCTTAAGTATTTTGCAGAAGTGGAAGCTCAGTCTGGAGGGCTTTGCCCTTAAAAAAAAGCAAGTAAGCCTCAAGAGCAGGAGGTGGCATGCCACGGCCTGTGCAACATTGCAATATGCCCATAAAAGGGTTCAAAATACCTCTGCTGAAGCTCACGCAGCAGCTCAGAAGGGTTTAGAGTCACATCCCTAAAGAATTTCTCTCCTGCTTTTTTAGGCAAGTGTGAGCAGCAGTCAGCAATTTACCATCATCTTCCCAACCAGAAAAACCAAGGTTACTCTTGGCTGATACTCAAAATGTACTGCTGCCTTTGTGCTTTGGCAGGGTGGTTTGCCCACGCCAAGGGAGCAGACCAGGACCTGAGCTACAGACAGGAGCAGAGCCCCTGCAGTGCTGGGGCTGGAGGGAGAGGAGGGGAGAGGAGGGGAGGGGAGGGGAGGGGAGGGGAGGGGAGGGGAGGGGAGGGGAGGGGAGGGGAGGGGAGGGGAGGGGAGGGGAGGGGAGGGGAGGGGAGGGGAGGGGAGGGGAGGGGAGGGGAGGGGAGGGGAGGGGAGGGGAGGGGAGGGGAGGGGAGAGGAGGGGAGAGGAGGGGAGAGGAGGGGAGAGGAGGGGAGAGGAGGGGAGAGGAGGGGAGAGGAGGGGAGAGGAGGGGAGAGGAGGGGAGAGGAGGGGAGAGGAGGGGAGAGGAGGGGAGAGGAGGGGAGAGGAGGGGAGAGGAGGGGAGAGGAGGGGAGAGGTGGGGAGAGGAGGGGAGAGGGGGGGAGAGGAGGGGAGAGGGGGAGGAGGAGAGGCTGGTAGGAAACCCCCACTGCTGAACTTGCTGAATGGCTTGCTCTCCCCAAAGAGGCTGGCCTCCAAAGTGTGCTGTTCAGGACAAATTTGTGGCCACAGTTCTGCATTCCAACACGTTCAAGGGAAAACACACATACGTCTGAAGGAAGAGCTGCAATGAAGTCATTAGCTGCAGGAAGAAAAGGGCAGTGGTCCTGTGCTCACCCCTCGCACTGGCAGGGCCTCCCAGTGTGCACCTACACCTCTGCCAGCCTCTTAAACCTGACCCAGGGACACCATACACGGGACTGTCACCTCCAAACACAGGGTAACAGCAAAGGCATCTGCTTCCATGCAAGTGAGCCCCCAGGATGTACACGGGGTCTGGGGCAGAAAGGCCTCTGGAGGACATTTCTACAAACACAAAGCCAGATCTGCTGTTACCCTGTGATCGTGCACCACCACAGACAGCAGATCCAGTCAGTGTCCCCCTGAGGAGGCAAACCCCAGCCCCAGCCCAGCAGGGGCTGCCCACCCCTCAGGCACTCTGGGAGGGCTGCCCAGACAACTCCACTTACAGGTGTCTGTGGCAGGGCTGAAGAGTCCCAGTGACTCCACCTTGCAGCACAAGATGGGTGCCAAAGGCCCACCAGAGTTCCTGCCCACAGACACTTTGATACCCAAGGACAAGACTGCCTTGGAGACTGTCAGTCCCAGGCCTGGTTTCAGCAATGCCACACAACAGGTAGGGAAGAGTCACGTTGCCTTGTGCCATCAAAGGAGTCGGATGTGGGATGATGCAAGACCTGCAGCAGAGGTGGGAGAAGATGGTAGCAAGAGACATCCTCCTCCTCAGGTCATGTCAGAGAGGGAGAAAAGCCTTCAGAAGTGCCTTTCGCTGTTGCAGATACCAGATGATGATGCTTTTCACACTGACCAGGCCTCTGCAACAGTCCTACAGCTCTGGAGGGGGAAAGCAACACAGGTGCTGAGATCTGCTGAGCACCCATTGCAAAGCAAACACCCAAAGTCACCTCCACATGAGGAAGAGTCTGGGGGCTGATAAGAAGGGCATATGAGGAATGAACTCCTTCAACAGGAAGTTATCCAAGCCTGATCAATTAAGAAAATGAGAACTCTAAGTATTTAACTACTGCTACTACTACAAATGCCACACTGACAGCTTTGGAGAGCATTTCCTTCCAGACAACCAACTGCAAGCTTCTTTGCAGGCTTTCAACATCCACCTCTGTGTGACTGAGGTGACTTAACAGCATGGTCTCTCCAGGACCTTCCCAAGAAGCCCTCTACGCTAGGATGGGTCTCACTTCTCACAGTTTCCACCATCCACTCCTCCAGCAGTGAGCTGAAAAGGAAGCATCCCTCCAGAGTGGCACCAGAACTAGACCAGGCACCAGGCAACCCCCAGACATCTCACACCTCTTGCCATGGACAACAGCAGGTTTTACAAAGCACACATCCTTGGGAAATGTGAAGGCCAAGGTAACATGTTCCCTGCTGAGACTGCTCAGCTGCAGCAGGGACAGGGACACAGGGCCAACTTCTCCATCCACAGCACACCCCAAAAATCACCTGCTTGCTTTATAGCACAGACCTGGACCTCCTGCCAAGGACTCTGCTGCACACCTTTGCAAACGGCTGGCAATGAACAAGACCTTCCCGCCCCTTGCTGTCCCTGCAGCAGAGTCACCAGGTAACACCAGTCAGTTTCCAGCTGCACACCTTCATCACACAGCCTCTCCACACAGAGCCAGGATGAAAAGGACTTCAGATCAGGTGCTGGACTTTGTACTCAGCACCTGAAGTGCTCTGTCCTCCTGTGAACCCTGCTGCAGGGGCACTAAGCTGCAACAGAGAAGCAAGGAGACAGCTCGGGGTAGCAACCTGCTAAAAACAACAACAGCAAGTCTCACTAGTGCTCATCTGTCATGGTTCAGCTGTCAAAAAGCCACAGACAAATGAAGTGAGACGGTTGGGACATCAGAGGAGCCCATGGATAACGCTCAGTAAATCAAGCATGCTCCATACAGACCCCTGTCCTACAGAAAGAGCTGTCAGGCAGATTAAAACCACAAGGTCTCTCTTTCCCTGCAAGGCTGAACACACCTAGGGAGGTCACACCCCATCCAAACAACCAGCCTGACCCCACCAGGGAGCATCTGCAGCCCAGACACCAGGGCAGGCCTGGGAGCTGCTCAGCCACAGGCATTGCCAGGTGATCTGCTCGATCAGTTGTCTCCATCCCACCAGCTGTGCCAAAAGCCTCTGGAGACACTGCAGAGTGTTCACAGCACATGTGCCAATTAAATTAAGCTGGGAAAACACAGAGCTGGCTGTTACCCATGGACAAGAAGGGAGCAGGCCTAAATATATATATGTTTTTTTTTCCAGTGACCTCTCTTATTCTCCTTGAAGTAGCTCTCCTATTCTCCAGTGGACAGAGGCAGGTTCTCCTCCGCCTTTCTCTGCCCCAGCGAGGTCACACCTGGAGTATTGTGTCCAGTTCTGTGCTCCTCAGTTCAAGAGGAAAAGGAAACTGACAGAGAGAATCCAGCAGAGAGCCACTCAGGTGCTGAGAGGCCTGGCATCTCCATGAGGAGGAAAGGCTGAGAGCCCTGGGGCTGATTAGCCTGGAGAAGAGAAGGCTGAGAGGCCATCTCCTCAATGCTGATCACTATCTACTGGGCAAGCATCAGGAGGATGGAGCCAAACTCTTAGTGGTGTCAGTGACAGGACAAGGGTCAATGGACACAAACTGGAACCCAGGAGGTTCCACAGAAACATAAGGAAAAAAAATATTCCTTTGAGCGTGGCAGAACCCTGGACCAGGCTGTCCAGAGAAGTGGCAGAGTCTCCATTTCTGGAGGCATTCCAAACCTGCCTGGACATGTTCCTGTGTGATTGCCCTCTTCCTGGAGATGTTCAAGACCAAGCTGGATAAAGCCTTGAGCAACCTTTTGGTGTGGCAGAAGGTGTCCCTGCCCAAGGCAGGGGGGTAGGAACAGCTATAAGGTCTCTTCCAACCCCCATTCTAGTACTCCATGTCTCTAAGTGACCCTGCTTTATCAGGGGGGTTGAACTAGATGATCTCCAGAGGTTCCTTCCAACCCCTACCATTCAGGGATACTATGAAGTACCAGGCTGCTTCAAGGGAAGTACAGCAGCAACAGTTCTTATAAATCAAACTGAGTTTAAATACATTTTCCCCACTCTCAGCTGTTTGATTCAGTGCTATAAAAAACACTGATGATATGCAGTAAGGCAGACAAGCACCCAGACAAGCCAGAGAGTGGCTGCAAATCCACTTCTCATCACCAAATGCTGTCTCCATGCAGGTTAAGTGCCTTAATGACCAAGCCAGAAGTGAAGGCTTCTCACAAGGGTGACGTTAGCACAGCACTGTTCTCCTGCTTTATTTGCATCTCCATTACACTGAGCTGAGATGCAGGCACCATGCAGGCAGTCCAAAAATATCTCTATGGCTTTGTTTGCTTTCTTCTTCCTCCGGAAAAGCAGAACCATATGCTAAGTTTAGTAGGTGCCTTTAGTTGTTTCCAAGTTTGGAGTTTATTTAAATTAAAAGGAGGGAAAAAAAGGAGCAGGGGAGATGAGAAGGAGCAGGGGAGAGAGCAGGAGCAGGGGAGAGAGCAGGAGCAGGGGAGAGAGCAGGAGCAGGGGAGAGAGCAGGAGCAGGGGAGAGAGCAGGAGCAGGGGAGAGAGCAGGAGCAGGGGAGAGAGCAGGAGCAGGGGAGAGCAGAGCAGGGAGAGAGCAGCAGGGGAGAGAGCAGAGCAGGGGAGAGAGCAGGGGGAGAGAGCAGGGGAGAGAGCAGGGGAGAGAGCAGGGGAGAGAGCAGGGGAGAGAGCAGGGGAGAGAGCAGGGGAGAGAGCAGGGGAGAGAGCAGGGGAGAGAGCAGGGGAGAGAGCAGGGGAGAGAGCAGGGGAGAGAGCAGGGGAGAGAGCAGGGGAGAGAGCAGGGGAGAGAGCAAAAGACAAGATTTGATTGCAAACCAGTACCAGTCAGAAATAATAACTGCAGTAAAGTCAGCAAAAAGCAGCTACAAATTAACATGAAAACAACAGGGAACAGCCTCAGGTGCACCACTTGCAAGCTCACATGGAATGTTTATTGCCCAAGCACAGTAAACTTTTTAGATTACTGTGGGACTTGGACTACTCTTAGCAGGTAATAACACCTCTTTTAGAAAATTATTTAGTCCAAACTGTACTTTTAACTCTTCGCGCCTGTCCACAGACAACTTGCCTCTTTTTTTTTTTTTTTTTTTGAGATAGAACTGCTTTGAATAGCTTAGTGATGGGTTTTCAATTCATACCCCTTGACATTTCCACTACCCTAGTTTCTGGCTTTCAAACCTCTCCTACAAGGACAGGCTGAGGGAGCTGGGGGTGTTCAGCCTGGAGAAGAGAAGGCTCTGGGGAGCAGCCTTCCAGTACCTGAAGGGGACTACAAGAAGGCTGCAGAGGGACTGTTTCCAAAGGCCTGCAGTGATAGAACAAGGAGCAATTCTTTGAAGTTAGAGAGGAGGAGACTTAGGCTGGATGTTAGCAACAAGTTCTGCACCAGGAGGGTGGTGAAACACTGGAACAGGTTGCCCAGGAAAGTAGCTGAGGCCCCATCCCTGGAGATATTCAAGGTGAGGCTCAACAAGGCTCTGGGCAACCTAAGCTAGTGGAGGATGTCCCTGCTGACTGCAGGGGAGTTGGACTAGATGACATTTGGAGGTCCCTTCTAACCCAAAGCATTCTATGATTCTATGAAAATCCCCTTCAAAACTTTTATTTTCATATGGAACCATCCATATTTCCACACAGAATCCATATTTTCATATGGAACCATCCACATTCATAAAGCAAATTTAAAAACAAATGAAAAACAAAATAAAAACCACAAAACCAAACCAACCAAACAAAACCCCCAAATAAAACAAAACAAAATCCCCAAACACCACAAAACAACCAAAACCAACCCCAACTCCTAAAGCTGGGGCTGTAAATTGCTTTTAGAAGCCCCAAATCCATGGTGCAGATACTCAAACTGTGGGCAGTACAGCACAAAGCCTGTGTGAACCACAAAGCCTCTGCTACCTGAAGGGGGCTGCAGGAGAGCTGAGGAGGGACTTTTGACAAGGGCTTGTAGTGACAGGAGCAGGGGGAATAGCTTTGAGCTGGAAGAGGGGAGATTCAGACTGGAGATTAGGAAGAAATTCTTTCCAGTGAGGGTGGTGAGACACTGGCACAGGTTGCCCAGGGAGGTTGTGGATGTCTCCTCCCTGAAGGTGTTCAAGGCCAGGCTGGATGAGCTGGTCTAGTGGGAGGTGTCCCTGCCCATGGCAGGGGGGTTGGAACTGGATGAGCTTTAAGGTGCCTTCCAACCTAAACCATCCTACGAATCTATGAATATCTGCTGTGAATCAGCTGAGCATTTTCCTAACATATGTCTCCATCTCCTAATGCCCCTCTCTCAGCCTACTGCTCCAGCAGTGTTTCTAGTGACCCAAGAAGACTCTTTCTTTCTTCCTTCCTGACATCTTTAGAAACTGAAGAGCACAACAAACAATTTGCTGGCCAGGGAATTAAGCAGCAGACATGCTCATACCACACCCGCCTGATCCAGCCTGAATGGGAAGGTTAATGACTTGATGAGGACTGGCAGACAGCCCACCACAGTGTCACCAAAAGCCTTCGTACAAATTGCCACCAGCCAGCAGACAGTGTCCTGGCCCTTGCAAAAAACAGCACCAGCTGTGCATGGGGTGGTGGACACCATGCCTGGCAGAGAAGCTGAGGAATGAACCCAGAGGTCCTCTGGGTTTATAGTGAGGACAGGACACTTCTTACAAATATCTGAGGGGTGGGTGTCAGGAAGATGGGGGCCGTACCAGTGATCACCAGTGACAGGACAAGAGGTAATGGGCATAAACTTGAATATACACCATGAGGAAGAACTTCGAGGGTGGGAGAGCCCTCGAGCAGGCTGCCCAGAGAGGTGATGGAGACTCTGCCTCTAGATGGAGGAGGCTCAGGGGAGACCTTATTGCTCTCTACAACTACCTGAAAGGAGGCTGTAGCCAGGTGGGGGTTGGTCTCTTCTCCCAGGCAACCAGCAACAGAACAAGAGGACACAGTCTCAAGCTGTGCCAGGGAAACTTTAGACTCAAGGTGAGGAGAAACTTCTTCACAGAGAGATTGCCCATTGGAACGTGCTGCCCAGGGAGGTGGTGGAGTCACCATCCCTGGAGGTGTTCAAAAAAAGCTTGGATGTGGCACTTGGAGCCATGGTGTAGTTGTCAGGAGGTGTTAGGGATTAGGTGATAGGTTGATGATCTCTGAAGTCTTTTCCAACCTGGTTGATTCTGTGACTTTCAAGGCCCACCTGGATGTGTTCCTGTGTGACCTGCCCTGAGTGATCCTGCTCTGGCAGGGAAGCTGGACTTGATCTTCAGAGGTCCTTTCAACTCCTACCATTCTGTGATTCTCTCCTTTGCTCAGAATGTCTCAGAGATGCCACAGGACCTGCCTAGGAGGTACCACAAAGCATTGGCCACCTGCCCAGAAGCCCCAACACTCACTTCTAGAAGGGAGGTGGCCCCAGAGTGGCTGGGCTCTTGTGCCTCTGGCCTGTCCTCCACCAAGCAGTGCTGCTTGCCCTTTCATTCACACAAATCAATGCAGAAATCTCTGTTCCTCCAGAATAACGAGGGGGAAAGCGTGAGTAGAGACTGAGAGCTCTCTTGGCACCTGATTCAGATCTGTGAACAGCTTCTGGAAAGGAACTATTTTTAAGTTTCCTATCAATCTGCTAGAGAAAGTTTCCTTCTGCTGCCTACAAATGTGCAAACTCCCCCTTTGAAGAACCACAGCAAGATCCATCCCTGCACTTGCAATCTAATCAGGGTCCAGTATTTCATGACCAAAGCATTGCACAAGCACATAATGCTCCAGCAGACCCCTACTTGAGCACCAGATAACCCCCCCAGTACCTTCAGGAGTTCTGTGTGCTCCTCAGAAGTGTGCAGGTAGCACACATTCACCCATCAAACACCTCACACTGAGGCAGCCTGCTGGCTGCTGGAAGTGTTATTGCTCTTCCCACTGCCACAGAGGTAGAGATATCAGAGGTATCAGATAGAGGGGGAAAAAAAAAGATTAAAAAAAAGAAATAAAAAAAAAAAGGCAAAGCATGGAGTTGCAGTAAGTATGGAGATGCTGTGTGTGACCTGCCCAGGGAGGTGAAGCCATTGTACACAGGGTTATCAGAAGTTCCTGCATGAAGGCATTGTTCAGCCTTGAAGAGGACTGTGAGGAAAACAAAAAAAAAAAACCCCAAGCACCAGCACTACACAATGGATGCAGATAAGCAACCTCTGAACAAAGCCCTGGGAGACTGTAAGACAAGGGGAAAACTTATTAGCTGCAAGCATCCTATATCCTGTCTCCAATAAAGCAACACAGATGTTCTGCTAATGCAGGGCGTGAAAAGATGAAAAGAGCACTAAGCAGCTACGAGAGAGGGTCAGCCTTCAGCAGCTGTCAGAGGGAAACAGCAGCTAATCCCACCCAGGCAGCACGGGCACCAAATCCTCTTCTGCACTGACTGAGAAGGTAACATCTTCTTCTTCTTCTTCTTAGCCCAGCAGGCAGCTGTATGCTGGACAGTATCCAAAGCAGGGAAAGCAGCAGCACAGGGAGGGGATTCTGCCCCTCTGCTCTGCTCTGCTAAGACCCCACCTGCATGCAGCACTGCCTCCAGTTCTGGGGCCCCCAGCCTAAGAGGGACATTGAACTACTGGAGCAGGCCCAGAGGAGGCCACAAAGATGATCAGAGGGCTGGAGAACCTCCCCTGTGGGGACAGGCTGGGAGAGTTGGGGCTGTTCAGCCTGCAGAAGGCTCCAGGGAGACCTTAGAGCAGCCATCCAGGACCAGAAGGGGGACACAGGAGAGCTGGGGAGGAACTTTTGACAAGGGCTGGGAGTGACAGGACAAGGGACAATGGCTTTCAGCTGGAAAAGGGGAGATTGAGACTGGAGATGAGGAAGAAATTTCTTAGAGTGAAGGTGGTGAGACCCTGGAACAGGTTGCCCAGGAAGGGGCTGTGGATGCCTCCTCCTTGGAGGTGTTCAAGGCCAGGTTGGGTGAGGCCTTGAGCACCTCCCTAGGCTGGTGGGAGATGCCCCTGCCCATGGCAGGGGGCTTGGAACCAGATGATCTTTAAGGTCCCTTCCAACCTAAACCACTCTATGAGTCTCTCTCAGCACCAGTAAGGGAGGCCATTGTTATAACCACCAGCCCCTCAACACCACTGCAAACAGAGCTTTGCAAGCCCAGCTCCAGCCCAAGGACAGAAGGACCATTGTCTGAGAGTTTAGTCACTGGGATGGTTTATTTCCACTGGGAAGCACATGGTGTTCACACACACAGACACCTCTCCATGGCACAGCAGGATCAAGGCTCTGCCCAGGAGGACCTGTGGGATGCATGGGTCTGGAAGAATGAAGCACCCCAAGACTTGTGGTCTGAGAAGTGGGGTTCAGACACAGTTGCATCATCAACCCTTGGTGAAGCATTCTGCACAGTCTGACCTCTCCCCCGGTGTACTTCCCAAAGGCAGAGCTGTCAGCCCACCACAAGGCTTTCCTAAGACTGAAAAATCCAGAAACTCTGTTCCCTGGAAAATTCAGGCCACTGAAGTAGCACACGCTGGGCATCTGCTACTGTGTCAAGCAGAAACTGCCACAAGGACACTGTTTAACAGTCAGTTAGATTGGAAACACCCTGAGCTGCAGAAGATCACACCCAGCTTCTTTGGCTTTCTCAAGGTGGTGCTCTCACCCCACTGCCCACTGCTGAAGCAGAAGCGTAGGGGAGATCTGAACCCCAGCTGCCCAGAGCCCAGCAGAAGATCATACCCTACTCCTCTCCTATTTATTTTGCTTTCTCAACACGGTGTTCCCCATCCCACTGCCCACTGCTGAAGCAGAAGTGTCTGCTTGTGCCAGTGGGTGGGAGCTGAACCTCAGCTGCCCAGAGACTTAGTCCTGGGCATACTGCAGCCACAGCACCACAAACAGCACACACGAGGAAGCATCACCTACCAAGTGACACTGAACTACAGCACAGAGAACTGGGAGGCTTGCACAGGGGACACCTCCCCAGGAGGTTGCAAACATCAGGCGAGTTCTGCAAGGGGCACAGGACCACCCTACACAGCATGGCAGCACTGCTTTTCAGTTCCCAGGTCAATGCTATACAATGTAAAGCATCTGCACTTGCCACTGGCTACAGTTCAAAAGTTTCAAGGCCATAAAGAATTTGCCTTTTCTTTTTTTTCCCCCTATGATAAAAACGTTTTTGTCTCTCACTGTCAGCAAAGCAGCAATGTAAATGAACGTTTGGAAGTCAGTGTATAACTAAGAGTCACTGCACATAACCAGATTAAAGAGAACAAACCCAAATGCAAACAGGAAGCTTGAGTTCCTTGGTAAAAGGGAACAGAAGTGAAAATCTAAAGCAGCCACAAAGAGTAATAAAATGGTTTAAACCCATGGCAGGCCAGATTCAGTCCGGGTCTGAACCTGTGCATACGTAACTCCACCAGCTCTGTTGCTCATCATGTTCATAAAAATAAAATCAAATCTTTTCAAGCAACAGTTGGAAGTTCAAGCAAAAACTTCTGAGCTTGTAAAATTTACCAGATTCCTTCTAGAAACTCAAACAGCTTAATTACTCTGATCAGAACACCGAGGGTCAAGAGCTCTCAAAAGCAAGCAGTTATCCATATTGCCTCAGCTTCTATCATCCTATTTCAAATACCTTTGAGGAGCCACACTTCAGGGAGACAAAAAAAAAAAAAAAAAAAAAGTGGATGTTCCTTTCCTGAGAACCCCAGAGATGCCCAACTCGTCCCATCCTGTGAGCCTCTTGTTGTCCCCCCTGCCCCCAACTCAGACCCCAGGTATTTGGTAAATTTGGAAAGTCACCCCTGGAGCTCCAGTAGTGACAAGAAACCAAGAGACAATTACTGCCTGCAAAACTGGCTCTGCAGAGCTCAGAGCAGAAAGGCTCAGCTTTAACTCAAGCCTAGCAGAGCCATGTTGGTTGCAGGAAGCTCAGAGCAGAAAAGCTCAGCAGTAGCTCAGACCTAGCAGGGCCATGTTGGTTGCAGGAAGCTCAGAGCAGAAAAGCTCAGCTGTAGTTCAGACCTAGCAGAGCCATGGTGTTTGCAGAGAGCTCAAAGCAGAAAGGCTCAGCTGTAGCTCAGACCTAGCAGGGCCATGGTGTTTGCAGAAGGCTCAGAGCAGAAAAGCTCAGCTGTAGCTCAGACCTAGCAGAGCCATGTTGGATGCAGGAAGCTCAAAGCAGAAAGGCTCAGCTGTAACTCAGGCCTAGCAGGGCCATGTTGGTTGCAGGAAGCTCAAAGCAGAAAGGCTCAGCTGTAACTCAGGCCTAGCAGAGCCATGTTGGTTGCAGGAAGCTCAGAGCAGAAACGCTCAGCTGTAGCTCAGGCCTAGCAGAGCCATGCTCTTTGCAGAGAGCTCAAAGCAAAAGGCTCAGCTGTAGCTCAGACCTAGCACAGCCATGGTGTTTGCAGAGAGCTCAAAGCAGAAAGGCTCAGCTGTAGCTCAGGCCTAGCAGAGCCATGCTCTCTGCAGAGAGCTCAAAGCAGAAAGGCTCAGCTGTAGCTCAGGCCTAGCAGGGTCATGTTGGTTGCAGAGAGCTCAGAGCAGAAAGGCTCAGCTTGAACTCAGGCCTAGCAGAGCCATGTTGGTTGCAGAGAGCTCAGAGCAGAAAAGCTCAGCGGTAGCTCAGACCTAGCAGGGCCATGGTGTTTGCAGAGAGCTCAGAGCAGAAAAGCTCAGCGGTAGCTCAGACCTAGCAGGGCCATGGTGTTTGCAGAGAGCTCAGAGCAGAAAAGCTCAGCGGTAGCTCAGACCTAGCAGGCCATGGTGTTTGCAGAGAGCTCAGAGCAGAAAAGCTCAGCGGTAGCTCAGACCTAGCAGGGCCATGGTGTTTGCAGAGAGCTCAGAGCAGAAAGGCTCAGCCGTAGCTCAGGCCTAGCAGAGCCATGGTGTTTGCAGAGAGCTCAGAACAGATAGGCTCAGCTGTAGCTCAGGCCTAGCAGAGCCATGGTGTTTGCAGAGAGCTCAGAACAGATAGGCTCAGCTGTAGCTCAGGCCTAGCAGAGCCATGCTGTTTGCATGCTCCTTGCAGGAAGCCTTTTCCCACACCCATTTTTCTGGCAGTGCTGTTCTCCAAGCACCTTGGGTCACTCCTCGTCTACAGGACAGCATGAGAGTGCATCTGCAGCTCTGGCTCCAGGAAATACCCTTCAGGTTGATTCATTATCTGGAAATGCTGCTTTCATTTCTGCTCATTAAAAGCACGTTTCAGATCCCTGTGCTCTGGACACAAATTAAAGGTTTCTCTGCTTCTCCCATTTGAGTTTCATTTGCTGCCCACAAGGTGCATTCTCCATTTCGAGCACATCTGCGAGCAGACCTGAGCCACCACGGGGAAAACACCCTGGGCAAAACGCTGTCCCCCTGCCATGCCTGGCACTCCAGGCAGCCACACCTGCCGTCAGGCTCAGCCTAGCTTGCAGGAGCTCCATCCCGCAGCGGGGCAGCGTCCTCCCCGCAGAACCAGAGCAATATTCCAGTTTGCTGCGCGCATCCCACGAGCCGTGCGGGAGGGAAGGGGGGAGGGAAAAAAAAAAAACCAAAAGGGCAAAGCAAGCTGAGGTAAGGCAGGCATCAGTTCTCACCTTGAGGGAGTCAAAGCAGGCAATGACTCGTCCGTTTTCCACGTGGCAGCTGCGTGACGGATGGGCGAACTTGCACTCGGCGTCGGAGCGAGAACAAGTCCCTCTCTGGAACTCTCGACACACTTCTAACGTCAGCCATTTTGTATCACGAACCAGGGAAACGTTTACAGCCATATTAAAAAAAAAAAAAAAAACACAACAAAAAAACCAAAGGGGGGAAAAAAAAAAAAAAGAGAAAAAGAAAAAGAAAAAAAAATTCAAAAAGCCAGCAAATCGCCACCCTCCTTTCAGGGCAAGGTTGTAACTGCTGATCTGAAGGGTTTTGCTTTCGGTTTGTTTTCTCTTCTTTAAAAAAAGGGGGTTTTAAAAAAGTGAATTCAAGTGAAAGGTGAAGAAAGAACTAACTTGTTGCTTTGGTAGAACTCCTATTCTCATCAGCACTTAGGGTTTTTTGTTTTTTCACTTAAGTCAAATCGTGTTGGTTTAAACAAGAATTAAACATAAAGCCAATCATAAAATAGAAATCTTATCCGAACAACTGAAAAATCAAATTAGAGGCCAGCTCCTAAAAGTGCAATCGTAGAAGTTTAAAATATAAGTGTTTTTTTTCTTTCTTTTATTTTTGTGCCGCTGCCTAAGTTACTTGCGAACAACTGGCAGACTTTCAAAAGAATTCTGTGCTCTCCAGTTAATGGTTTCAATTATTCTTGCAAAAAGCATATGCTGCTGGCAGCACTTCAGTTTGTGGAATGGTCTCAGTCCTTGTGGGGAGAAAACTTCGGGGGTTTTAGCTCTGTTTTTTTCTTCAATTTCTTCCTTCTAAAAATTTCAGTTCCCGAGCATCAAAACGAGCAAAAGGACGTCTTAATTAAGTTCCTTTTCTTTTTTTTATCCCCCCCTCTTTCGTTTCGATATTTGCTACATACTCGAGGAAAGTAAAAATAAAATAGAATAAAATAAAATGGCTGAGCGAACTGCGTGTAAACGAGGAGCCAAAAAAAAAAAAAAAGAAAAGAAAGAAAAAAAAAAGGGCAAGGCTGGAGGAGTTGCCGTCAGCGCACGAACCGCAAGCAACGCCGGATTAAAACGAGAAGGGGGCGAGGGGCAGAGAGGCAGCCCTAGACAGAAATCCAAGCAGCGGTGGCTTCAGGAAAGGCACTTTTCAGCAACCTGCAGGAAAAAGAGAAACACAATCAGCCCCGAGCCAGCGGTGGCCGCGCTGAAGCGGGCGCGGCGCGGCCCCGGCAGCCATTGTCGGTACCGCGGCATTTACCGCACCAAGCTGCGCATGGGAAGAGCGGGCGGCCAATGGCGTTTATCGTTGCAGCAGCAAGCGCGGGCAGACGACCAATAAAAGAGACCGTTTCATAGCGGGCCAGCCTGGCAGAGGCCGGGTTCTGTGCCCGCCTCAGGGTAAAGTGCCTCAGCGCCCCCGCCCACCGCCCCGCCTGTGGGCGAACCCGGAGCCGGGGACCTGCGCGGAGCCCGGCAGCGCCCGGGCGGGGACGGACGGAGCGCAGCCTCCGCAGAGCCTCGGCACGGCGACGCCCCCGGCAAAGGCCAGTAGTGTGGGGTGGGTTTGTTCCACCGAGCAGCCCTCCCAGGCCAGAAAAGGACATTGCTCTCTTCAGGCTTTTCCCCAAATTTTTATGTGTCAATTATTTTTTTTCGGACACCCCCTCTTTCCACCCCATTTTCCCCCCAATTATATTCTAATTTATTATTTTCTTCCTTGTTTTTATTCTTTTATTCAAAATTTTCCAATTCTTTTTTTCCTTCCAATTCTTTTTTTCCTTCCAATTCTTTTTTTCCTTCCAATTCTTTTTTTCCTTCCAATTCTTTTTTTCCTTCCAATTCTTTTTTTCCTTCCAATTCTTTTTTTCCTTCCAATTCTTTTTTTCCTTCCAATTCTTTTTTTCCTTCCAATTCTTTTTTTCCTTCCAATTCTTTTTTTCCTTCCAATTCTTTTTTTCCTTCCAATTCTTTTTTTCCTTCCAATTCTTTTTTTCCTTCCAATTCTTTTTTTCCTTCCAATTCTTTTTTTCCTTCCAATTCTTTTTTTCCTTCCAATTCTTTTTTTCCTTCCAATTCTTTTTTTCCTTCCAATTCTTTTTTTCCTTCCAATTCTTTTTTTCCTTCCAATTCTTTTTTTCCTTCCAATTCTTTTTTTCCTTCCAATTCTTTTTTTCCTTCCAATTCTTTTTTTCCTTCCAATTCTTTTTTTCCTTCCAATTCTTTTTTTCCTTCCAATTCTTTTTTTCCTTCCAATTCTTTTTTTCCTTCCAATTCTTTTTTTCCTTCCAATTCTTTTTTTCCTTCCAATTCTTTTTTTCCTTCCAATTCTTTTTTTCCTTCCAATTCTTTTTTTCCTTCCAATTCTTTTTTTCCTTCCAATTCTTTTTTTCCTTCCAATTCTTTTTTTCCTTCCAATTCTTTTTTTCCTTCCAATTCTTTTTTTCCTTCCAATTATCCCCCCCCACTTCCTATTTCCATTTATCTTTCCCCATTTTTTAATTCAATTTTTTTCACTTTTTTTTTTTCCCCAACATTGTTAAACTTTCTTTTTGTTTGTTTGTTTTTCATTAACTACCCCCTCTTCCCTTTTCTGATGGAAACCATCAGGCAGGACGGGGCAGCCGGTGGCTTTCTTGTACACAAAGCAGAAGGAGCTGTGCTCCAGCTCAGCCCTTGCACCACTTCACGTTTTTTAAGGTGTTTAACCCATCTCTAGCTGCAGAGCTCTGCCAGCAGCAGCAGCCTGGCATGGCACACAAATGACTGTTTCGAAGTTGCTCCTCTATGGCTCCAGAGCTTACAAAACCTAAAAGCAAACTGCACAGGAAAAAATCTAAGCCACACACACGGAAAAAATTAACTCATTGCTCACAGCTGTAGTTTTCCACCAGACTAAAGGCAACTTGGATTACTCCTACTCCAGCAACTCATGTTATACAACAAGCTACTTTCAATGCATTCCTATTCAAGGTTTCCTTGGCATGCACTAAAATGTTAAGCTGTCCCTAGAGTTTCCCATTCTAATATTAGCTGTTCCAATGCTGCTGGATAGGGTTGGGCTGTTTCCAAGTTCCCAAAATCCAGCCCTTTATCTTCCTGAAGTACACCCGCCCAGCTTTGCAAACACTTGACAGGCACGGGATGTTGCTCGTGTGACTGCTATTAAGGCTTCAAGCTTTTGCAGGAGAAGAGCCTTCAACTACAAGAAAAGGAAGCTTAAATTCCTCTTTTATTATTGCTGTGTTATTGCAATTACACCGATCAGTAACCGAAACCTAAAGGAGCTGGAACAGCCGAACGAAGCTAGCGAGGAAGTGTGGGAAGAGGCTGTCAGCAGCAGAGGGGAGGGGGCACAGTGGCTGTTTGATTCACAGATCAAATTATCTCACATGTAAAAAAAAAAAAAAGCCCATCATTTTTTAAACCTACATTGCAAGTATTTTCTAGGCTAATTAGAGTCAAGTTCATAACAAAACCTGCCCAGACCCTTGCAGTCCAACTTGCAGCATCAGCACAAAAGGTTAGTCCAACCCAACGCTGCTGGAAGGACCTTCGTGTTTTTGCACATCAGGTGGGGAACAGAGATGGCAAACAGCAGGTTTGCTAAGCGTGTTCTGAACTTCAAAGGTGAGGAAAAAAAGCACACCTAGCCATGCTCATGTTGTCTGGGTTTCACAAAGAACAGAGGTACTCCAAATCAATTCCAACTCTGCAAACAAGGCAAAAGTCACCCCGGAATTCCATTCACTAAAATGTGGGCTCCCTGACCAAATAAGCTCAGCAAGGAGGAAAAGATGTGTGTGGAAGCCTTCTGCAGAGAACTAGGGACTGGCTGGGTGCAGCTCTTCAAAACGAGCTAGAACAGGTCAGATATGGGTGGGGATTAGAAAGAATGCTCTCTCAGAAGCTGCTTGGAGCAGATCAAAATACAACCATCTTGTGGACTAAGTGCCTGCTCTACAGCTTCAGACTCCCAGGGGAGCAGGGGCCTGAATATGGTAGGTCTGAACTGAAATACACACAGCTACAGCAAGATGCAGGAACAGTGCAGTATCATCTGCCACTTCTCAAGCCTTCCACTCTGAAAAATCACAGAGAAGGTAACAAACCAAACGTTCTTCTCCCTCTCCCATGTAGCCCTGAAGCACACACGTGCATGCAGACACACAGGTACGCACCTGCACAGTCCTCAAGACAGAATCACAGAAAGGTTTTAGTTGGAAAAGACCTTTAAGGTCATTGAGTCCAACCATTCTCTAACTCTACCGAGCCTTGTGCTAAACCATGTCCCTCAGCACCACAACTCTGCCTCTGAAACACCTCCAGGGACGGGGAAGAGAATTCAAACAGATCCTACAAAGCATTAAACATTCTGATACATGTAACATGGTTGCTATTTTTCTTTTACAGTTCTTCGGGGGGAATACGCAAACAGAAACGTCTGAAGAAATACTGCAGATGGGAACAGAAACACACCCCTGCCCCACACTCTGCAGGACAGCACACACCTCCTCTATGGGGACCAGCTGGGAGAGTTGGGGCTGTTCTGCCTGGAGAAGAGAAGGTGCCAAGGAGACCTTAGAGCAGTACCTGAAAGAGGCTACAGGAGAGCTGGGGAGGGACTTTTGACAAGGGCTGGGAGTGACAGGACAAGGTGCAATGGATTGGACATGGAAGAGGGGAGATTGAGACTGGAGATGAGAAATTCTTGACAGTGAGGGTGGAGAGACACTGGAACAAGTTGCCCAGGGAGGCTGTGGATGGCCAGGTGGGATGGGGCTCTGAGCAACCTGGGCTAATGGGAGGTGTCCCTGCCCACAGCAGGCGGCTTGGAACTAGATGATTCCTTCCAACCCAAACCACTCCGTTCCTTTCTGTGAAGGTGCAGAGGTGAGCCACAAAGAATATTCTGTGCTATGGAAACAACCTGCCCTGCTGGGGAAGGACAGACAATCATCTCAGACCCTAGCTCTATGGCTGCTGTACCAGGGGAAGCCAAATAAATGAATAAACTTTTAACACTGCAGCGGGGGGAGGGGGGAGGGTCTCAACACTGCAGGCTGTGTGCCAAGCCAGCAGTGCACGGCAACAGCACAGGCTGCCCCCACCCCTTGTTTGCTCTGCAGTCATGAGAGCACTTAAGCACATGCTTAAGCCTGAGCACTGCTGACAATCTTACCGGAAAGAAGAAAACCTGAAGCATGTACTTAAGTGCTTTGCTGAATCAGGGCCTAAATAAATGACTGTGATTCATAGGTTTATCAGGGCTGGGAGGCCAGCAAGCACAGGCAGCAGTCGCTGCCTTTCAGCAGCTTACGCAGAACAGAGAAGCACGAGTTAAGCTTTTCTGCAAGTCAACAAACACAGTTCTGTCACTGTTTGGGTTGCTGCAAATCCCATTCTCCATGTGGCAAGCCAAAAACGTCTGCACGCAGGGCTGACCCCGTTGCCTGCTGCAGCAGGGCTCCCGTGCACGCCACCAAAGGATCAGACACATTGGGCAGGAACCTGCCACTGACACTGCAAAGCTTTTGGTCTCCCACGTTTCAGCTCTTGGCAGCAAACAACTGCAATCATTCCTGACACTGGCACAGGTTGCCCAGGGAGGTTATGGATGCCCCCTCCCTGGAGGTGTTCAAGGCCAGGCTGGATGAGGCCTTGAGCAACCTGGGTTGGTGGGAGGTGTCCCTGCCCATGGCAGGGGGGGTTAGAACTCGATGATCTTTCAACCCAAACCATTCTGTGATCCTCGCACAAAGCATCCTTACAATCTCCCAATTCCCTTTTTCTGCTACCTTTTTTTTGGGGTGGGGAGGGGGTGAGGGAGGCAGACAGGGAGCTGACATTTTACTGACTTTGTTCTCCTGCTTATTTCAAATGGGAGGAGTAAAAGCAGCAGGCCAGAATCAACATACAACAAGGATAAAAAGTAGCTCTAGAAACAACAGGCTGTGTTAGTGTGCAGGAAACACAACACAAAGAGTAGCTGCTGCCTTTTGAACCCTTCCCAGCAAGCCAGATCTGTCTAGCAGAGCTCATCTCCCCCGCTACCAGATGGGACAACCTCATTTCAGCAGCAGCAGCATCATCAAAGCTGGAGAAAGCACAAGAGCTGAGAGGAAAGCCCGTGGCCTTCATCCCTGTAAGGAAACTGCAACATCCCTGCAGCCCTTGCTTCAGGGCCACTGGCTGGGCCAGGCTCTAACTGCCTGAGATGCAGGCGGACAGAGCTTGCTCGAGATATCAGAGCCAACCTTGCAGCTACTGAAGTGACAGGGAACAAGGGCAGGCAGAGGAGCGAAGGTCAGGCCAGGGCTGGCCTCTGGCAGGCCTGAGATGCCCTCAGCACTCGAGGTAACACGAGGACAAGCACATTCACTTGGCACTTGAATTCCACCTGCTTTCCAGGAAACCCAGCCCCTTCTTCTGACACCCTCCATGGATGTCAACTGGTGAGGACACTTCCTGACAGTCGAGTTCAGAGATGGTAATTTATGTGACAGGGTGGATTCAAGCATTTCCCAAGTGTAAATGATGCTATTTAAAAGAGATTGTTTTCATTTTTTCTTTCTTTCTTTTTTTCCCCTCTATGAGAGGAAAACCACATATGACTGAGTAGAAGTGGCAAGGTGGGTCCCTTATTTATTGTTCTTCAAGGATTTCTGGGTCGTGACTGCTCAGATGAGAAGCAAAAGGGCTGCTGCCCTAACTGACAGTGCTGGGGAGTGAGAAGGGCAGCTATTCCCGTTCACCTGAAGTGGAATAGGGACAGTGAGAGCTGTGAGGGGACACCTGAGATTTCCCAAACCCAAGTTCCAGCTGTGCCCTTTCTTCAGCATGTGATGCTGTCCACGCACCTCTCCTCAATACAAGCCACCAGCACCTGACAGGAACCAAAGGACCTGCTCTTCTGAGTCCAAGCTCACCCAGTTCTGCAAGCTATGGTTAATGAAAGCTCAGACCCAGCCAGCCTGGATGGATGGGTGGACAACCTTGAGGCACAGCAACAGCAAAGCCATGCTCTTAAGCTTGCAGAATTCAGACCTCCAATCTTTCACCAACTCCACTATGACTGACATCCTCACTTCTGAACTTTCAATGTTCTCTGAGTGTCTAGGTATCGTCAGTACCAAAAAGGATTTTTTTAATGGCCTTTCCTCAAAGCACTAAATTCAGCTGGCAGTACAAATGACACTCTCTCACTCATCAGTCCTTGTACTTTTTGAGACGATGCTCTGACCTCAGCTTTTTCATTGCACCTTAATGGCTCTGGCAGAGCTTGGTGTACCGGCCACTCCCTCCTCAATAAGCCAGAATGGGGAACTCCTCACTCTTAACAGCAGTGAGATATTTCCACCATCAATCAATGTTCCAAATAAATTCTGTGCTCCTGGAAACACTACATGGCAAAGACAAATGGGAACAATGAAAATGGCACATTCAACTGTTTGGTTCTGAAAGAGAAACAAACTTCTTTAGGAGAATACCAGCACCCAGCCAACAGCATTTTCACATTCCCACGGCAAACCAAGCCTGAGCATCCTTCCCAGGCCTTACTTTCTCCTCCATTTTCACAGCAGTAATAAAGGAAAACACATGAAACTACATCCTTGCTCTTCAAAGGAACCAAAATGGTATAACTGAGACCAAGATTTTACTGGAGAGTCCTTATACTGGTATGTTCACTGGCAATGATGCATGAGAGGAGAGAACCCACATTTGTGGGGAGCTTTCAAAGAGCAAAAAAAAAAATCTTCACCTAGGACCCATTAAGCCAGGAACACAATGACATTAGTTCAGTTGGCTGATATTAGAGAGGCTCCTCACCAGGAAGGACATGGATCTGATGGAGGGTCTAGAGGAGGCCACAAAAATGATCAGGGGGTTGGAGCAGCTCTGCTCTGAGGACAGGCTGAGGGAGCTGGGGGTGTTCAGAATGGAGAAGAGAAGGCTCTGGGGAGACCTTAGAGCAGCCTGCCAGGACCTGAAAGGGGCTACAAGAAGGCTGCAGAGGACTGCTTACAAAGGTCTAGACAGACAGTATGAGAGGCAATGGTTTGAAATTAGAGGAGATTTAGATTGGATGTTAGGAACCAGTTCTGCACCAGGAGGGTGGTGGAACACTGGAACAGGTTGCCCAGGAAAGTAGTTGAGGCCCCATCCCTGGAGATATTCAAAGTCAGGCCTGACAAGACTCTGAGCAACCTGATCTAGTTGAGGATGTCCCTGCTGACTGCAGGGAGGTTGGACTGGATGACCACCTTTGGAGGGCCCTTCCAAGCCAAAGCATTCTATAATTCTATGATTCTGGACCTCAGAAAAGCCCACGGCAAGCTAAATGTTGTCATGATTGGATCCCACGGCAGCTCTGCTTTGCTTGGGACTGGTTCAAAAGTGCTTTACAACAGCAAAAGAAACCACAAAAATAATACCCTTAAGGTTGAGGTGTGGATTCTACATTGCTAAAGTCCCACTCAGCAAGGCTCTTCCCCTCCATCTCATTCAACCCAGCAGTGCTCAGACTCCTATAGACTCCAATTCCTCTGCTGTTCCAATGCCAACAGTTTCTACACAGCAGAGCTGCCTCCAACATGGGCTGGCTCCAACCCCCTGTGCTCACACGGGCTGTGCACTTGGGACAGCAGCCATCCCTGCAAGAGGCAGCTTCTCCATAGCTGCTCATCACCTGTGCACTTCATGGGCTGCAGTATCAAGCCTGGAGAAGGACAATTTATCTTCTATGACCTGCAAGAGGTGTTTTGTTTTTTTTTTTTCTTTTTGTTGTTTTAAAATGAGGAAATAATATTCTGAGTTTTTAAAACAAGCACTTTGGGGACGTGGCAGACACTTTGACTGTTTCCTTTCTGAACATTCTGTACCTGGACACTCTCCCTCAGGGAACAGTTTACTTAATTTAAGGTAGACCTTTACAGCTAGAAGAAAATAAACCTCCTTTTGTTCTCCCACCAGTTACACAGAGAAGGTTTCCTCTACCGTGACCACGTGTGGCAAGTTTCTGTTCAAGGTCTAAATGCAGATGTTTGGGGCTGTGAATCCCCAGGGATCATATCATGTGCCAGAGAGTCAACTCAGCCCTGAGTGCTGTCTGCTCACAAGAGGAGGACAGAACCCAGATGCCACATGTGCACATGAAAATGGGAAAAAAAAAAACAACCAAACCACCATGCTGCTGCAACAGAAAACCGTTGTTGGCATGATGTGAACCCACTGCAGAAGTGGCTGCATACACAAGGCAGATGTTTGGGCATGCAAATACCACCCATCCCTGCTGAAGGAGCCAGGAGAATGATCAGAGGGCTGGCAGCCCTGCCAGATGTGAGGAAAGGCTGAGATTCACTGGGTTTGTTCAGTCCTGAGAAGAGAAGGCTCAAGGGAGACCTTATCACCATGGAGCAGGACATAGAAGGTGGCTGCCAGCAGGATTTGTACAAGGAGTGCCATGGAACAGACAAGGGGGGATGGGGACAAGTTACTGATGGGGACATTCCCTTTGGACTCCACAAGAAAATGCTTGCCATGAGCACAGTCAGAGACTGGAATCATCTCCCAAGGGCAGCAGTGGAGTGCCCTGCACTGGGCAGTTTGAGACTCAGCTTGCCAGGGTGCTGAGCCAGCTCATGGCAACTGCACTGCCACCTAGAGAGGTTGGAGCAGAGGATCCTTGGGGTCCCTTCCAACCTGGCATTCTGGAATTCTGTCCTCCTTTCCCCACACTTGCTCATGCTGCTACTGCTGGCTTAGAATGGCTTTACAGAGTGTGGGTTACTGGGCATGACCTCTATGGGAAGAGCAGGACAGGAAAAAGTCCTCCTGCTCCTCAGGAACACAAGCTGCATCCCACCTCTTAGGAAACTTGCCAGCCTTGCTAAAGCTCCTGGCTTTATGGCACTCCAGAGCTGTGGTGCTCTGAGGGATGGATCTTCCATCACTCACCTCTGCTCTTAGCTGCCCTGGCATGGCCTGAGCACCTCTCTTACCTGGAGAGGTAGCAGCTGAGAAACTAAAGGGGGAAAAAAAAGAAAGTGTGACAAAAGAAGTCCTTTACTGTGGAAAAAACATCCCAAGTACAAATAACTTGGGAGAAATTTATGCTGCTTTGTGTACCTTCAATACTCCACACATTCACACCCTGCAGCAAACAATCACAGGAAAAATAAATGCCAAGCTTAAGAAAATATTGGAAAACAATCCATTTGTTTCTGAAATCTACCATTCTTCACCATGGGCTAGAGTGCTCCTATATCCTCAGTGACCTGAAATGGTCACAGTCTCTTTTCCTTCTTCATCAACCTCCCCCACCTCTTGTCCACCAAAGTTCTAAACTCTTGTCCCCTTCACTCCTGGAGGATTAGTCCTTCTCCAAAACACCTTCCCAGGCTGGGAGGTATTTGCCACTGTCTGCTGGGGATTTCTAAGGCAAAAATGCATTACAAAAACATTGCACTTTGAGGAGCTTTTAATTAATTTTTCTTTCTTTTTCTCTTTGAACAAAGTCAGAGAAGCTGCTGTGCTGGACCCACACATGTGCCTCAGCAGAACAGACACCTTTCCATGGGGTGTTCCAGGGCAGCAGGCAGTGCAGTGCTTCAAAGGCTTGCTGTTAGGATCACCATCCCTGCATTGTTTTGTTCTTTTGGGCTTTTGATTTTCTACCATCACCTTATTTGGAACCACTTAAAGGATGAGCCCCCCTCTCCTACTCGACGTAAAGGATGAGCCCCCCTCTCCTACTCGACGTAAAGGATGAGCCCCCCTCTCCTACTCCAGGTAAAGGATGAGCCCCCCTCTCCTACTCCAGGTAAAGGATGAGCCCCCCTCTCCTACTCGACGTAAAGGATGAGACCCCCTCTCCTACTCGACGTAAAGGATGAGCCCCCCTCTCCTACTCCAGGTAAAGGATGAGACCCCCTCTCCTACTCCAGGTAAAGGATGAGCCCCCCTCTCCTACTCCAGGTAAAGGATGAGCCCCCCTCTCCTACTCCAGGTAAAGGATGAGCCCCCCTCTCCTACTCGACGTAAAGGATGAGACCCCCTCTCCTACTCCAGGTAAAGGATGAGACCCCCTCTCCTACTCCAGGTAAAGGATGAGACCCCCTCTCCTACTCCAGGTAAAGGATGAGACCCCCCTCTCCTACTCCAGGTAAAGGATGAGACCCCCTCTCCTGCTCCAGCTCTCTGGGAGCAATGGATGAATGGTGATGCACTGTGACCCCACACCTGTGGGCTATGAGCATTCCTGGGGGATGCTCTGCTCATCAAGCAACCAAGTGGGAATTCTGCTTGAGCCAGCCTCTCCAGCCACTGGTACATGGAGAGAGATGCTCCCTTCTATTACAGCCTGGCACAGCAGTGTGCCCAGCTGGCATGGAAGGCCAATGGCATCTTGGCTTGTATCAGGAACAGTGTGGCCAGCAGGACCAGGGAGGTAATTCTGCCCTGTGCTGGGCATTGGTGAGGCCTCACCTTGAGCACTGTCTGCAGCTCTGGGCCCTCACTGCAAGAAAGATCTTCAGGTGCTGGGGCAGGTCCAGAGGAGAGCAACCAGACTGGGGGAGGGACTGGAGGGAAAGTCTGATGAGGAGAGGCTGAGGGAGCTGGGAGTCCCCAGCCTGCAGAAGAGGACACTTGGGGAGGACCTTCTCACTCTCTACAACTACCTGAAGGGAAGTTGTAGTAAGGTGGGGGTCAGGCTCTGCTCCCAGGCAGCTTGTGACAAGAGGAGAGTGCATGGCCTGAAGCTGTGCCTGGGGAGGGTTAGGTTGGATGTTAGGAAGCAATTCCTCATGGAAAGGGGAATCAGACACTGGGATGGACTGCCCAGGGAGGTGGTAGAGTCACCATCCCTGGAGGTGTTTCAGGAAAGGTTGGATGTGGCACTCAGTGCCATGGTCTGGTCAGGGTGGTGGTGTTAGGTTGTAGCCTGGGCTGGATTAGCTCAGAAGTCTATTCCAGCCTCAATAATTCTGTGGCACACCCCTTCTAGCCTCCTAAAGGAGAGCAGATTCCCAGTGGCAAAGGCCAGGGAGCCAGACTGGAGCAGGGTGACTAACCCACAAGAAGCATTTCCTCTGCTGTGCAGAAGCAGCCACTGCACTGCTGTGAGGCAGTGCTAAAATCCCCTCCCGTGCCAGCACCGCTTGGGAGGGGTTAGGACCACAATTACAGCAGCTGCAAACACAAAAGAAAAAAAAAAAAAGGAAAAAAAAAAGTTGGCAGGGATCTCTGGAGGTCAGCTAATCCAAACCCCTGACTCAAAGCACAGCCAGCTTCAGAGGTGGATGCTTCCATCTCGGAGCACAAAGGGAGCTGTCTTGCACAAAGAGAGCTCAATTGAGTCAAACAAACGTACAGAGGAGACAGGAAAGGCCAAGGCTCATTAAGGCTTGTTCCCCACTACGTAATTGTAAGCAATAGGATCAAGCAGATGTATCCCACAATCTATCTGATTATCCTACTCAGTGCTCAAGAAACCCCTAGGTCCTTGTCAATCAGACAAATGTCTTTGGGCAGGCTGCGGGGGACTGCTGAGGGGAGGGAATGCCTTCATCCAACTGCCATGCCTGGCATCCTTGCTGGCAGAAATGACCTACAGGCCTCTGCTGAGCTCCAGGCATGGCCCTAGCCCCCCAGCCAGGCAATAGATTCCAACAGACATCACCAAGAAATTCTTGAGAGTGAGGGTGGTGAGAAACTGGAACAGGTTGCCCAGGGAGGTTGTGGATGCCCCCTCCCTGGAGGTGTTCAAGGCCAGGCTGGATGAGGCCTTGAGCAATCTGGGCTGGTGTCCCTGCCCATGGCAGGGGGTTGGAACTGGATGGTCTTTAAGGTCCCTTCCAACATAAACCATTCTATGAATCTATGAAGCCAGAGAAGTACTGAAATGGGAGCCCCGCTCAGCCACCATGCTGCAGAGGAGGCCTGGGGCTTCAGGGAGGTATCAGATTTGTTGCACAGGGCAGAGCAGACCAGCCCAAGACCTGTGCTTCAGTAGTGTCTCTGCCTGTGTGCACATATTTGTGCCTGGAAAACTCCCCCTCAGAATTCTCCATCACAGAGCCCCATGCTCAGACTGGCAGATTTTCTCCAACAGAAAGGCTTTTCCATGTGAGTCTCACACTGCATCTCCTCAAAGCACATCTGTGGTCACAGGATCATAGAATTCATTGAATCATAGAATTGTCAGGGTTGGAAGGGACCTCAAGAATCATCCAGCTCCAACCCCCCTGCCATGGGCAGGGACACCTCACACCACAGCAGGTTGCTCACAGCCACATCCAGCCTGGCTGCAAAAACCTCCTGGCATGAGGCTTCCACCACCTCCCTGGCAAACCCATGCCAGTGTCTCACCACCCTCATGGGGAAGAACTTCTTCCTACCATCTAATCTAAATCTCTCCTCCTCTAGCTTGGATCCATCCCTCCCAGGTCTTATCACTCCCTGACACCCTCAAAAGTCCCTCCCCAGCTTTCTTGGAGCCCCCTTCAGATCCTGGAAGGCCACAAGAAGGTCTCCTCGGAGCCTTCTCTTCTCCAAACTGAACAACCCCAACTCTACCTCATGAGGCCTCAAACAAATCCATGGCTGTGACAACTCTCAAGCATCACACCTTGAAATCTTCAGAGGTTTTTTTCCACTGAAGGAGAGAATGAGCAGCTGAGTAGCCTTCTGTATAGGGAATACACATGCACTACAGCTCTACGTGCTCACGTGTTAGCTGCCCTGCTTGGGGACCACAGGCTCTGCAGAGAGAGGAGACAGTGCTGGGACGGTGGTTTGAATTCTTTCTCAGCTAGAAGAATCCACAGCAAACCAAAAGAAAAAAAAATTAGTTTTTCTTTTAGCATTCTTTGTACCGAGTGCTTGGATAAGCCATAAGTAACTTGGCAGCAAACCAGTTTGGTACAAACAGAGAACACCAGCACACAATGCAGTCATCACAAAGCCACCACTCAGGGCCAGACAGTAATTTTCCCCTCCACACAGGGCAGGCCTCCAAAGTCTTTATGCTACTTAGATTGGAGTCCCTCTGAATTACACAACGTGTTAAAAACGAGGACTCGTGCACAGTAATGCCAACACCCAGCACTTATGGGCCACACAGAACGGCACACCCTGCACAGAGGGACCCCAAGGAACGCTGAGGAAATAACTCAGGGCTCAGGGAAAGGGAAGCCTTGACTTGTTTCCTCAGCTCAAACCTCTAACAGCATCCTCAGGTTGCAAATCAAATCTGTGGTGACAGAATGAGACTGACGGTCCAGGAACAAAAGCATCCAGTGTGCTCAGGATAATTTCTTTCAGGAAGAGAAAGAAGTTAGAACATGCAGTACCTCAGGAAAAACAAACATAGTGACAACTGAGGGTGTATTTTCCACTTCCATATGCCACTGAAAATCCAGTCCCAAAGGTGTTACTGTCAGGCAGGTTAGCCACTGCAGGTCACCACCTAGACAGGGAAGATGCTCTAGTCTGTAAGTGCCAGACTGGGACCCTGGAAAAGAGCTCGACCCCTGCTGCAACCATGGGTGCCACAAGTGAGTAGTCACTGCACACAGGGGCCACTAGGACCCTATCTCTCAGTGATGTTTGGCAAACAAGCCCCAGGATTAGCAAATGGGCATTGAGAAACTACCATGGCAGAGAATGTGCAAGCACTAAATGAGATCTGTCTCAGACCCCACAGTCCTTCCAAGACGGAACAGGATACAGGAGGGCAGCAGAAAGTGTGCACGCACAGGGATCTACCCCAGGAAGCCAGCAGGCTGCAACAGGATCAAAGGCTTGTCTGACAACTCCAGTCTTGCTTGTGCAGCAGCAAGCACCATCCCAGCATGGAAGGGAGGCTCTGCAGGGGAGCAGCCAAGCCAAGAGGCACCTTGAAGCTGCAGTGGCCAGTTTTGGCAGTGTACTTTGGTACCAAGTGCCACCCTCTCAGCTAGTGGCCAGAAGCTGCCTGCCTGGTACCCTTGTGGGACACAAAGGGGTTGGGGATGCACAAGGGGAGGAGCCCACAGAGCTCAGCCCTGAAAAAGGCAAGGGGAAGTCAAAGTCACCCATGAGTCACCTCCAAGCTGTTCAGAGTTGATGTGTTGGCCTCTCCTGCCTTCCACACACACCTCACTGCCAGGGGGATGAATCAACTTCTCAGGCACTGAACACCCTCTGTTCTCTCTGAGATACCTGAGTCATATGGATGCCAGCTGGAGTCCTCAGCTCTTCAATTCTCTCCCTAACCTTCCTGCATCCGTAGTGTGAAAGTCTCCAACTTCTCTCCCCTGTGGAAGTCTTAGTGACCTGAATTTCTCTCACCAAAGGCCCGTGGCCTGTTTTGCATCCAGAAAGCACCTGACCCAGAATCAAACTACCAAATCACACAGAATGTTAGGGGTTGGAAGGGACCTTGAAAGATCATCGAGCACAACCACCCTCTAGAGCAGGTCACACAGAAACACACCCAGGAGGGGCTTGGAAGTCTCCAAAGAAGGCTCCAGAGGAGAAGGCTCCAGAGGAGAAGGCTCCAGAGGAGAAGGCTCCAGAGGAGAAGGCTCCAGAGGAGAAGGCTCCAGAGGAGAAGGCTCCAGAGGAGAAGGCTCCAGAGGAGAAGGCTCCAGAGGAGAAGGCTCCAGAGGAGAAGGCTCCAGAGGAGAAGGCAAAGATGGTTGTTGGCAAAGTAAAGCTTTTCAGGCCAGAGCAAAAAAATGATTATTTAATCAAAACTAGGAGTCTCAGAAGGTAGGCTCCACCTAGCCAGGAAAGATGGACAGATGAACAGTGCCTTGCATGTGCCCTGTCCTTCCTGCGACTTGCAGCCAACAACATGCCAACACACAGGCACTCAGCCCTGCCTGCTTGGGTGCCTCTCCAAGCTGACTTTTAAAGCAGCAGGCAAACAGGGCAATGTTCCTGTGAACCTCGTGCACGCACTCTGAACACCATCCACCAATGCACTTATGTTTTCCCCCACCCAAGGGAAGGAAGGAGCTTGGGTGACGGAGGAAGGCAAGAGGGGATAGATGGCAGAGTGGAGACTTTGTTTTAATTGGCTGCTGTTAAGAACATTAGAAGGATGTTTGAAGGAGAACGATTACAGGCAGAGTGCAGAGGAGGTAATCAAAGGTGTCCAACGAACTGAATTTATGATCTGGCTTTGCAATCCGTCACCTGCCTCTCATTCCTACACACACACACACATAAAGCCTCAAAATATACTCAGCTTAGAGGGTCTGGAAAAAAAAGCAGCTGTTCTTGCAAGCCCAGCTAACACAACTTTGCCCCTTACAACATTACAGAAGGCAATGTGCTCTGGTGGCCAAGAGGGCCAATGGGATCCTGGGGTGCATTAAGAGGAATGTGTCCAGCAGAGTCAGGGAGGTTCTCCTCCCCCTCTGCTCCGTCCTGGTGAGGCCTCAGTTGGAGTTTTGCATCCAGTTCTGGGCTCCCCAGTTCAAGAGGGACAGGGATCTGCTGGAGAGAGTCCAGCAGAGGGCTCCAAGGATGCTGAAGGGACTGGAGCACTGCCTGGGGAGGAGAGGCTGAGAGCCCTGGGGCTGTTTAGTCTGGAGAGGAGAAGGCTGAGAGGGATCTGATAAATGCCTATAAATATCTGAGGGCTGGGGGTCAGGAGGGAGGGGACAGGGACAAGCTCTGCTCAGCTGCACCCTGGGATAGGACAAGGGGCACTGGATGGAAACCACATGACGGGAAGTTCCACCTCAACATGGGGAAGAACTTCTTTACTGTAAGGGTCCCAGACCACTGGAACAAGCTGCCCAGAGAGGCTGTGGAAGTCTCCTTGTGAAAGGGCTTGAAAGTCTCCAGAGAAAGAGGCTGTCTGGATGCATTCCTGTGTGACCTGTGCTGGATTCTATGGTCCTGCTCTGGCAGTGGGTTGGACTCCAAGATCTCCACAGGTCCCTTCCAATCCCTGACATGCTGTGAACTTATTTCAACCTGAGGAGGGAAATCAGTTCAGATGTAATAGAAGAATTTAAACCAATTTATCCAAGTGTGAAGACAACTTTGTTTACTAACTGCAGGAGGGAGCAGATGCATACAGCACAAACCCAGCAGTGGAAATTTGGCTGCCTGCAATCCCCTGTGCCAGAGATGCATTTTTTCCAGAGGAAGTCCAACGGGCTTGTTTGTTTTCACCACTAATAGAGGAATTCAATGAAATTTTCGACTGGGGAAGTCTAATGAGGTCAGAATAATAGAACAGAGTAAGTAGGAAGGAATGTCCTTGCATTTTATTTTTAGAATAAGGATAAAGGTGGGGCCGTGCACGAGGCAGAGGATGGGCCTGTTTTGGCACACATGGCCAGGCTGGAATGCCTGGTCCTGTGAGCTTGAGAGAACTGTGAGCTTTGGGGTTGGTGTTTTGGGCTTGGTTGGGGTTTGGTTTTGTGTTTGGGTTTTTTGTTTTGGTTTTTTTTTTTTTTCCAACAACAAATCCTTTACTGAAATCAGTGACAAGAGAGTGGAAGGGTTCAAGCTGGGAGAAGAGCAGAGCAATGCCATAGGCTCCATGGGCAACTGGGGCAGCAGCTGGGCAGATCTTAGCCACACTCCCCTCTTCAACCTGTTCTACTTTCTCTCCTGGGAAGATGAAAGTCTTCAGCAGCTCTGTTGTGAACTGGAAATCTCTCTACTTCTGCACATCGAAGGGAATCCTGGGGTGCATCAAGAACAGTGTGGCCAGCAGGGCTAGGGAAGTTCTTCTCTCCCTCTACTCTACTCTGGTGAGACCACAGCTGCAATCCTCTGTCCAGTTTTGGGCTCCCCAGTTCAAGAGAGACAGAGACCTGCTGGAGAGAGTCCAAGGGACAGCCACTAGGATGAATAGGGGATTTGAGCATCTCCCCTGTGAAGAGAGACTGAGAGCCCTGGGGCTGTTTAGGCTCAAGAAGAAAAGACTGAGAGGGGATCTGATCAATGTCTATCAATATCGGAGGGGTGGGGGTCAAGTGGTGTGGCCCAAGCTCTTTTGGGTGGTGCACAGCAATAAGCCAAGGAACACCAGGTTCAAACTTGAACAGAGAAGATTTCAGCTCAACATAAGGAGAAACTTCTTTACAGTGAGGGTGACAGAGCCCTGGAACAGGCTGCACAGGGAGGTTGTGGAGTCTCCTTCTCTGGAGACTTCCCAACCCCACCTGGATGCATTCCTGTGCAGACTACCCTAAGTGATCCTGCTCTGGCAGGGGGGTCGGTCCCAATGATTTCTCAAGGTCCCTTCCAACCTCTAATGTACTGTGAGTCCAAGTTACAGCAGGGTAAGCCTTATGGAGGGGCATCAAGAGCAAGAAGAGCCTGATGCAGCATTACAGGGGTGCTCCTCTTGCTGCTAAGGCAGCAGCCAGCAGCAGCACAGGGAAGGGATTGACTCTGCTGCTGTTAAGGCTGAATGTCAAAACCCAGCGAGAGTCTCGGGGAAGGACGAGATGGGCCAGAGCAAGGCTGTGAAAATAAAAAGGAACAAAGCTAAATGAAAGAACTGAAGGCAGAGCAGGAAGTGGCTTGACTGGGATAAACAGGTAAGGAGGAAAAAGGGTGCATTCAGGAGCAAGCAGGCCGTGGTCTGTTTCCTGGCACCAGCTAATCTGATTGGCACCGAGATACAAGAAACAGAGGCTTAAATAGCTCAGAGGAGCAGATCTTCAGCTGGGCAGAGCCATCATAACTCAGCAATTAACTGCCTCACAGGCTCTGGGTTGGGGGTTGGACTAGATGACCTTTAAAGGTCTCTTCCAACCCAAAACATTCTATGACTCTATGATCCTCGCCTCTAAAGGCAAAGCACGGAGCTGAGCCTGCTGAGCCCTGCCAAGGCACAACAAAGGAGGACAAGACAACCTGTCTTTGTAAGGGTTAACAGGCAGCAGGGCACAAGCTGTTCCATGCATTCAGGTCAGAAAAAGCAGGGCTGGGACTTGACACAGGCACTGTGCACACACTACTCTGCCAGGATCACCACAGCTCAAGCAGGGAAGCAGCCAAGTCTGCCCACTAGGAATGAGGCTGCAAGGAGCTTCCCCTCAAAAATCTGCAAGAACAGAGCCAACCCAGAGAAGTATCTGGTGGAGGTATAGTTTAGGGAGCATCAAGGCACCCAAGAAGATTAAGAGACTAGCATCTCTGCTCTGCTCCTTAAAATTGTCTCTAGGGAAGGAGTAAGAGAAGGCTAAGTAGGAGTACATTGCACAGGACCAGGTGTAAAGCACTCTTTCACACCTCCTGTGCTCCTCGGAGCTGCACGTCTCCTCTTTGTGCTCAAGATGCAGGTGGAAACAACCTATCTGACTGGAAAGAGAATCACAGGAATGGTTCACAGAGGGCAAGAAAATCACAGAATCAACCAGGTTGGAAGAGACCTCCAAGACCATCAAGTCCAACTGATCACCCAGACTATGGCACTAAGTGCCTCATCCAGGCTTTGCTTAAACACCTCCAGGGATCCTGACCCCACCACCTCACTGGGCAGCACATTCCAATGGCCAATCTCTCTTTCTGAGAAGAACTTCTAAGATCAAGCCTAAACTTCCCCCGGCACAGCTCAAGACTGTGTCCTCTTGTTCTGTTGCTGGCTGCCTGGCAGAAGAGACCAACCTCTTAGCCAGGGGAGGATGGACTTGCCCTCCAGCATGCAAATCCTCCAAGGTGATGTTTCAGAGAGGTGTGTTCTGAGTCCTTTCCCTGCTCCCATGCACAGGCAGGCAGAGAGGGCAAGCCCTCCAAGGAGCAGCAGCAGAGTGGAGGAATGACCCAGCTGGAGCCAAGGAGCCAGCAGCACCCACAGATGGCCAAGAGTAACAGCAAAGCAGACATGCACAACCTCCCCCCACAACACTCTCCAGCCCTCTAACTCTGAAGACTTCCTCAGCCTGCAGTGGTTTGCCTGCTCACCCAAGCAACTCCTTGCTGAGTGCTTGCCAAGCCTCCTCAGCACTTGTACCCACAACACCACCTTCGGCAAGGACCTCCACAGCTCCCCCAACACCTCCTTTTGGAGTCCTTGGCCACAATCACAGCCTTATCTCCCCCTGCCTGCCCTCTGGTTGGTTCTCTTGACACACTGCAGGCTGAGCATCAGTCTTCCCAGAGACACCTCCTTTTTATCAGCCATGAAGTCAGATTCCATGGACAGCAGTCTACAAAGCTTATTTTCTTCTTAGATAAAGGAGAGGGTCAGGGTGACATAGAGTAATGGAGGGATGAAATGCCACCACTTCCAGCTCACCTCATTTCCAACCCCAGCCTTGGGGGAAGAACTTGCAATTCAAAAACAACTGAAGAGTGACCTTGAATACAAAAGGGCACGATTTAACTAACCTGCATTCAGGCTTTAGCAAGGAAGAAGCTCTTCTGTAGGCTGCAGCACAAAAGCACTTCTCCAAAGATCAGGTTACCTCTGCCCAGCTACACCACAGTGGAAATTTTAGAGACCTTGAAATAAAAGCTCCAAAGAGAGAGAGAGAGCTCCTCGGTGGACACCTTCCTGCCCACTCCTCACCCTCATGCTCGACAAGGAGCAAGGGAAGCTCCAGCCTGGCTCAAGCCAGGGGCAGAAGCAGGGCTTGCAATTAAGCAGTAATGATGATGATCACAAGGCATTTGCGAGGCACTGCTGACCAACTGGGTGGGGTTCCATTACAATCCATTAACCCAATCAGCTTTTCAACCTCAGGAACTACCCAGAGGAGGCTGCCACCAGGATTATAAAACAAAATGAGAACATACACTTAAACTGTGCCTCTTCCCAAGGCTCTGGAGAGCCTTACAGCTACATCTTCACAGATAATCACATCACAGGTACAGGACAAGGCTAGCAAATAAGTCCCCAGAGCTAATGAGACACTTTATTCCTCTAATCTAATAGGAAAGTGTTTTTTACCCTCCATCCCATGGCAATGTTACCTTGACAGGTGCAGTGCCCACAGTATGTACTCTGTCTGTCCCATATTCTGAATTACCCCTTAGGCATGTGAGCAAAGAAGCCTATTTGGGGAATGGCTGCTTCCTAGGGCCTCCTGCACACCTCACAGCATCGAAGAATTAAGCTGACTGGAAGAGCAGAGCCTGAGGCCACCCCAAAAGCAGAACTTGTTTTGGTATGGTTACTCCCAGGCCAGTTAAACCAGGGATTTTCTGCTACTCCAGAGCCTTTTCTGCTTATTTTTTTATGGATTACAGGGCAAGGGGAAAACAGAAACTTCAAAGTAATGTCCTGGAAATGCCACATGCCCTAGGAGCAGCCATAAATCCCGCTGGCAGAAGCACTAAGCCTAACTTTTCTTAGCTGCTACTCTGCCTCCTACCACATCAGTTGCATGCTTTTGCTCTTACTGACTAACTGGGATGTCACTGCACCATGGTGGCAGTTGGCAATTAGCATTTTAACCCTTGGGAAGTCTTCTGTATGGCAGCAGTTGCTGCTGGGGTCAGTTTGAACATGCTCTCCTCACTCCACTGGAAGGCTGACTTGCAGGAAGAGGACCTCCTGGTGTCTGTGCACATGGAGGGTCCAAGGTTAGAATAAAGACAGCTACCAGGTCACAGAATTGTCAGGGACCTCAAGGATCATCCAGTTCCAACCCCCCTGCCATGGGCAGGGACACCTCACACTACAGCAGGTTGCTCACAGCCACATCCAGCCTGGCTGCAAAAACCTCCTGGCATGAGGCTTCCACCACCTCCCTGGGCAACCTGTGCCAGTCTCTCACAACCCTCATGGGGAACAACTTCTTCCTAACATCCAATCTGAATCTCCCCACTTCTAGTTTTGCTCTATTCCCCCCAGTCCTATCACTCCCTGACACCCTCAAAAGTCCCTCCCCAGCTTTCTTGGAGCCCCCTTCAGATCCTAGAAGGCCACAAGAAGGTCTCCTGGGAGCCTTCTCCTCTCTAGACTGCACAACCCCAACTCTCTCAGTCTGTCTCCAGAGCAGAGCAGCTCCAGCCCTCTGCTCATCCTCATGGCCCTTCTCTGGACACCTTCCAGCACCTCCAGATCCTTCTTGTAATAGAGGTTCCATAATTGGATGCAGTACTCCAGGTGGGGTCTCACCAGAGTGGTGTAGAGGGGGAGAATCCCCTCCCTCAACCTGCAGGCTACACTTCTCTTGATGCAACCCAGGACATGGTTGGTTTCTGTGCTGCAAGGTCCAAGAGGTCTTCTCTCCATCCAGTCAGATGTTCAGCACTGCAGCCTGGATTTTTTTCCCCAGCTTTCCTATCGTTCATTCTCTCTTTTTGTGGTTTCAGTCACCAGCTCAGTGCATCCACCCAGCTCCTAATCATTCCTGCCCTGTTAGGGGCTCTGCCTGAAGACAGGAGAGCTTTTTTTGTGTGGATCTTTCTTCTTTCAACGTCATCTAATATCACTCCTTTAACACTCAATTTAATATTTCAACCCCTTTAATAGCACACAGTGGAGATTTTATCAGAAATCTGATTATTGTTTGAAAGTCTGAGCCTTTCACCCCAGCCTCCCAATTGATCTATCGACTGTTTTTAAATCCCTCATTTAAATTTAACTTTTAACATTTTCTACCCACATTAATTACATCTCCCATGATCAATATCAACAAACACCATGTCTGTGGTTCTCTCTCACAACACAGAGACCTCAGAGACCCTGCTCTGCCAAAACTCTCAAGATAGCTTTGCTCTTGGAGACAGTTTAGGGGCTGATTTCTCCAGTGGGAGAAGGAAAGGAAAGGAGAAACAGCAACACCACCAGCAGGGATGCACAGGTGCAGAGCTGGCCTCAGTGGTGGAACAGGGACTGGCCTGGCCCCAGGACATGGGGAGCAGAGACTCCAGCCAGCTCGCCATCCATCTGTCCCACCTCCACCAGGCTGGAGGGGAGCTGGGCTCTGCTGCAGGAAGCCTCCCTCTATAGGCTCCATCCTAACTCCTGCCCACTCCAAGCAGCTCTGGGGCACAGGAAACGCTGACAGATCTATCAGGGGAAGCAAAGCTTTGCCATCTCAGTATCCCCCAGCATCTAACCAACCTATGCTTGCCTCACTGCGACACAACACGGAGAGTAAGGAAATCTCTGACCCCTGAGCCTAGCAGGTCGCAGTAGGAGACACCAACTGCACAGACCAGCTAAGGAAGACACTCATCACACTGCCTTTCCAGAATCATCTTAGGGGCTGGAAGGGACCTCCTAAGCTCATCCAGTCCAACCCCCCTGCCAGAGCAAAGTCACCTAGAGCTGGTCACACAGGAACTCATCCAGGTGGGTTCTGAATATCTCCAGAGAGGGAGACTCCACAACCCCCTGGGCAGCCTGTTCCAGTGTTTAAATCCAGCCACTGCAAGCTCTCAAAGGTGGCTGCTGTAAGGCAGTTGGAAAGGTCCAGCTTCAGCAGGAAGAGGACAGTCCCAGATTTCCTTCCCTCCTCTGTGGCCATGGCAGGCAGAAGTGAAAATTCCCGAGGAAGGTCAGGTGCTCCTCTTAACCTCATCTGCAATGCATTTGCCTTGCTGTGATGCAGCTGGAGATGGAAGAAGATAACGTCCCCAGCACTGCAGAAAACAGGAATATTTGTCCCTGAATAATTTCTCCAGCATATTAAGCACGAGTCATTCTTATGCAAAGGCTGCCCTGTACAGCTGCCAAGGTCAGCAAGACCTTGCTTTAGCTGCTGCATAAGGGCTGGCTGCGCAAGTTTCTACCCTGTATTATTTTTTTCCATGCCTCCTCTTGTCTCAGATTTCCCTGCTGCCAGTGCCTCTGCATCTTGCCTGTCTGTTCAGTAGGTCGTGCTACCTTCTCAGGCTTGTTGATAATGACTCTGCAACATCCAACCCTCCACAGCAGTCAAAGCCCCAGCAAACTGCCTCGCACACCGTATGTTTAATTCAAAAGGCACCAAGGACAACACTGAATCACAATTTTCAGGCAGAACATGCTGCACAGCTTTGGCTAACAGCATCAATATGTTTCCATTTTCTGGGGGTCCTGACCTGCCATCCACTCACACAGCCATCACTGTTCACACTCTGGTATCTCCATACAGATGATGTTTTGTGCAGGGGTTGCATTCAGCCTGCACACACGAGCTCTGGATCACAATACCAGCAAGGAGAGATCCCAGGAAGCAGCCAAGCACTGAGCTGCCTGCATCTAAACAGATGAGAGAGCCTGAAAAATAAAGCCCTGTGCTTTGCAAACTGCAGACACGTTCCTGCAGGCTACAGCCAATGGTTGCACCTAGTCTGAAGATCATCCCTCTCCCCAGCTTCACTAAACCCTATGACACTGCAGGGGGAATGGTCACATCCAGGTATCTGCACAAAAAAAATAGTGGCTTTGAAATTGTACAGCATCATGATACTGCAAAGGACTCAGATGTCAAGAAGCTTTAACCCAAGCTAAAGAACAGACTTAAGTGACCTATGTGAGGTCAGTGGCCACACAAGAAATGTTCACAACAGCCTGCCCTGCTCAGGAATCATGCCTTGCCCCAGCCTCAAAACCCAAACCAGTGGAGACAAGACAAGCAAAAAAATGTCCAACACCTCTCCTGATCTGCCAGGAGCAGTGCAGCAGAGTCCCCCACTGACAGCAGTTCTTTCTGGCTGTTATAATTCAAGCTACACCTCACCACACCTGACCCACCACAGCAGCATTTGGTGCAGAGCTCTTGCTTATCAGGATCTGTTGTAAACAAGCTTCCAGCCAGCAAGGTCTGGTGGGACCAGATGAGAGCTCAGACATCCTTCTGCCAGCCCAAAACTCAAGCCAGTTTGACCCTTTTCATTCCTCAGTTACAGTTAATAACACTAAAATCACATTAATCAATCATTATTAATGTCACATTATGTTCTCCAGGTCAGGAGGGACAGAGACAGACTAGAGAGTGTCCAGGGAAGGATGATGAGGGGACTATGAGGATGATGAGGGGACTGGAACATCTGTGTGAGGAGGAGGAGGAAGAGCTGAGAGCCCTGGGGCTGCTTAGTCTGGAAAAGAAAAGGCTGAGAAGGGATCTGATCAATGTCTACCAATATCTGAAGGGTGGGGGCAAGAAGGGGCCAGGCTCTTTTCAGTGGTGTCCTGTGATAGAACAAGAGGCAATGGACACAAACTGGAACCCAGGAAGTTCCACCTTAACATGAGGAAAAAACTTCTTTGGTGTGAGGTTGCTGGAACCCTGCCCAGAGAGATTGTGGAGTCTCCTTCTCTGGAGACTTTCCAAACCCTCCTGGATGTGTTGCTGTGTGGCCCTGGGTGATGCTGCTCTGGCAGCAGGGGCTGGACTAGATGATCTCTGGAGGTCCCTTCCAACCCCTAACATTCTATGATCATCCTGATTGTAGAATCAAGTCAGGGTTGGAAGGGACCAGAAGGATCATCTAGTTCCAACCCCCCTGCCATGGGCAGGGACACCTCACACTAGGGCTAAAAGCTCCTCAGGACAGAAACCCTCTCTCACCCTTTCTTCTGCAGAAGGCTTTGGCCTTGGTGGGACCCCACAGCCATAACACAAACCATCATTCAACCTTAAAAACACACACTGGTGCCAGGAGCTTCTCAACTGGAGGCAGGCAGCATTACAGTGGGGCTGTGCAGAGGGGTTAAGAAGCACTGCTGAAAAGGGATGCAAGGAGGAGTGCAGGCTGGGAGCAGGCACACTCCAGCATACACACAGCTCAGAAGGTTAGCATCTCTTGTGAGCAGCAACTGCCTGGCTGAAGGCACAGCTTTTGTTAACCCAGAGCAGCTACGTGATGGAGTGGGGCTAATTAACTGCATTTTACTTTGGGGGGACCCCAGGCTTAAATCCTGGCTCTTGTCACAGCTGAAAATGAATTTAGGGACTACAATGAGGCCAAGATAATTTATTTCCTACACAATCATCAAATAATTGCCAGTCTCCTAACAGAAAGGCCCCGAACTCTGCACAAGGGCAGGAATGCTTCTGCTGTTATTTCCCTGAGTAGAGAAGTTATTAAGGGATTGATGTGAGCAGTCAGCACAGCTACCAGTGCTGAGCTGGAGCCAGCATCTGAGGGTCAACAACTTCACCATGCAACATGGGTGTGAGCTTCACAGAATCATAGAATCGTCAGGGTTGGAAGGGACCTCAAGGCTCAGCCAGTCCCATCCTCCGTGCCATGGGCAGGGACACCTCACACTACAGCAGGTTGCTCACAACCAGCCTGGACTTAAAAACCTCCAGGAATGAGGCTTCCACCACCTCCCTGGGCAACCTCTGCCAGTCTCTCACCACCCTCATGGGGAACAACTTCTTCCTAACATCCAATCTGAATCTCTCCATTTCTACTTTTGCTCCATTCCCCCCAGTCCTATCACTCCCTGACACCCTCAAAAGTCCCTCCCCAGCTTTCTTGGAGCCCCCTTCAGATCCTGGAAGGCCACCAGAAGGTCTCCTCAGAGCCTTCTCCTCTCCAGACTGCACAACCCCAACTCTCTCAGTCTGTCCTCATAGCAGAGCAGCTCCAGTCCTCTGCTCATCCTCCTGGCCCTTCTCTGGACACCTTCCAGCCCCTCCAGATCCTTCCTGGAACAGAGGCTCCAGCACTGGACACAGTACTCCAGGTGTGGTCTCAGCAGAGTGGAGCAGAGGGGCAGAATCCCCTCCCTGGCCCTGCTGGCCACACTTCTCTTGCTGCAGCCCAGGCTCTGCTTGGCTCTCTGGGCTGCAAGTGCTCACTGCTGGCTCATGTTGAGCTTCTCCACCAGCACCCCAAAGTCCCTTTCTTCAGGGCTGCTCTCAAGCCAGTCCCTGCCCAGCCTGTATCAGTGCTTGGGACTGCCCTGACCCAGATGTAGGACCTTCGTGATGCACTGCTGCCCAGTTCACAGGGCCTACAGAGAGAAGAGCCATGCCTGGCAGGATTTAAAGTGAATTTTTCATACATATTCAGACATCCCTCAAATTCAGAGGGCCAAGGTGCAGCCCTGGTGTAACTCCAGTTGCTTTACTGGAAAACCACCAGAGCATGTTGTGGTACAAGTGAGCTGAAGATAACTTCCCCACTTCCTCACAGCTGAAGGCCTCCCAGCAGAGCAGGCAGGGAAGTGAGTACTTCTCTATTTTTATCTTGCTAAGAAAGTTTTTCATTTAGAAACTAAAACTGCAGCATCAGGGAGAAGCCAAGCACCCTTTGCCTTTAGATTTTCACCAGAAAAGTTTTCACAGGCTCACAGGATGCTAGAGGTTGGAAGGGACCTCTGGAGATCAAGTCCAACCCCCCTGCCAGAGCAGGATCAGAGAATCCAGCACAGGTCACACAGGAACACATCCAGATGGGGCTGCAAAGGCTCCAGAGGAGACTCCACAACCTCTCTGGGCAGCCTGCTCCAGGGCTCTGGGACCCTCCCAGTGCAGAAGTTCCTCCTCATGGTGAGGTGGAACCTCCTGTGCTGGAGTTTCCATCCAGTGCCCCTTGTCCTATCCCAGGGTACAACTGAGCAGAGCCTGTCCCTGTCCCCTCCCTCCTGACCCCCAGCCCTCAGCTATTGATAGACATTGATCAGATCCCTCTCAGCCTTCTCCTCTCCAGACTAAACAGCCCCAGGGCTCTCAGCCTCTCCTCATAGCGCAGTGCTTAAGCCCCTTCAGCATCCTTGGAGCCCTCTGTTGGGCTTTCTCCAGCAGATCTCTGTCCCTCTTGAACTGAGGAGCCCAGAACTTGATGCAATAATCTAGGTGTGGCCTCACCAGGGCAGAGTAGAAGGAGAGGAGAACCTCCCTGGCTCTGCTGGCCACACTTCCCTGGATGCACCCCAGGATCCCATTGGCTATCTTGGCTACCAGGGCACATTGCTGTCCCATGCAGAACTTGCTGTCCATCAGGACAACATCTGATCAGATCAGCCATTCTTTCACTGAAAGGAATCACCATGGATAGTTCAGACCAGCAGACCACCCTCTGAAGTTCCCCAAGCAAGAAGCTCAGGTAAGTTCCATTCCTGGCTCTGACAGCAGCATGCTCCTTCTCATTACTGTTAGCAGTGTCACATCACTCTCTGTGCTCAAGGTCATCATCCCAAACAGTGGAGACCCTCAGTGGCAAAGCACTTGTGAGTGACATGCTTAGCTTACAGGCTCAGTGTGGAAGTGACACAGCAGCCAGAGATCCTGAACCACAGCTCTGGACACCACATCTTCCTCTACTAAAGCACAGGGGTCAGTGCTTCTCAGGTGTCATCACTCTCCTCTCTCCTTCCTTCTCAGCAAAAAGAGAGTCTCCAGCATCCTCAACTGCCAGCACAACTGAAGGTGGGAAGGAGATGCAGTAGAGGTCAAAAGGAGTGCAGGAACGTTTGCTGAAGGAGCCTCCAGCAACACAGAATCTCTCTCTGTACCAAGCAAGAGGCAGGCACTTAACCCTACAGCACAGCAAAGCAAGGGGGAGGTCTTGTCTTCATGGCAGGGTTTTAGAGGTTCCTTTGAACAGCAGAAGAGGAAAGCTTATGTCAGACTTCTATCCAAAAAGCCAGGGCTTGGTCAGAAGCTGTCCATGAAGTGGGGAAGAAGGGAGCAGCAGCCACAGTGCTCTGGGGGCTGATGCCCTGCTCCCAGGCAGGGTGAGACTCCCAAGACCAACCCAAATTCTGCAAGTAAGGGCCAGGCACCTCCCCCCACTGCTGTCTTTAAATCCTCTTTACTCCACAGAGCTGTTCCCCACCCTCCTTCCCTCTTAATCAGGCCTGACCTACAGATGTCAGCCTCATTTCAGCTAAGTCAACACAACTGCCACATCTAGGATGCCGTTACAGGAAAAACCTTGCTTACTCTCTTGGCCAGATTCCAGAGTCTACTTCTTGGTCTAGACCTGACCTCGTTCCTCTTCTGCAAGCTTAAGGTAAGGGATTAAGGGTGAATTGAACACACAGGGACTCCAAGAGGGGCCTGTATTTGCTCAGCCTTCCCTCAGCCTGCAGAGCTAGGAGACTCTTTTGATCACACTGCACAAACACTGATGGTTATGGAGGAAGGCTCCCTCAGAACTGCACGTTCCTCACAAACACACACACCACCTTCAAGAGCCAAAAGGCAAAACTCATTTCATGTTCTGCAAGGTAAACCCCTACTCCAAAGCTCAACCAACAGGACAAGAACCTTCAGCCAACAGTCCCTCAGTTCTCCCAGATGCAGCCAGCAATGCCCCAGCCACATCTGATACACCCAGCTCCATCTAAAGGTACAACAGAACAGTCTGAGCTGGAAGGGACCTTAAAAACCATCTAGTTCCAACCTCTCTGCCACAGGCAGGGATACCTTCCACTATATTGGGTTGCTCAAAGCCCCATCCAACCCAGCCTTCAGCTCCTTTTCATCCTTCAGGAGGAACATAAAACATCAATACAGGACAAGAATGAAGATAAAGAGCTTCAACCAGCTGCCAATGTCACCCTCCAACAGCGTCTTAACCAGGCATGACACAGCTATCACAATGGTATGATCAAAAAGCTGCCTTATGGCTCTTCCACTACTATGTCACACTTGGTGTGTCCCTTGCAGTCCCCACCCCATGTGGCCAACACACAAGACTGACAGGCTGGAGGTGGATGGACAACAGTTTGTCCTGTCATGCCCAAACACATCCTGCAAACAGAGTATGAAGACAGAGCAGAACCTCTCTCAAGGAGCTCGCTTGCTCCTCGTGACCCAAACCCCTTGACCCCAGCCTCAGATCAATAGCAGCAGCAGAAATATCAACCTGGGAATGAGCTATTAGCAACTAATCTGTCATCAGCTTACTCCAAGAAGGCATTTGCTGGGTGTCAAGAGCGAGGGGACAGGCTCTGCTCAGTTGCACCCTGGGATAGGACAAGGGGCAATGGATGGAAACTGCAGCACAGGAGGTTCCACCTCACCATGAGGAGGAACTTCTGCACTGGGAGGGTCCCAGAGCCCTGGAGCAGGCTGCCCAGAGAGGTTGTGGAGTCTCCTTCTCTGGAGCCTTTGCAGCCCCATCTGGATGTGTTCCTGTGTGACCTGTGCTGGATTCTCTGGTCCTGCTCTGGCAGGGGGGTTGGACTTGATCTCCAGAGGTCCCTTCCAACCCCTGACATCCTCTGATGCTGTGATTTAGCTGTGGCTCCAGCCTTCAGGCACCAACACAGGTGCTTCTTGGCTCTCAGAGACATTTGCACAGTGTTTTCTTTTAGGTGTTTGTGGAAGATGTTCAAAACCCCAACTATCTGTTATCTGCTATGGTGCTGAACCACTACCCTCCTGGTTCACAGAAGCTGTAAAAACAAAACCCCCACCAAGGCTAGGAGGAGACTCTGGATCAAACTCTCTGAGCTCCCAAACACTCCTTGAATGTGTGCTGCAAGGAATCCTCCACACAGACACACCTCTCATATCACTGCAGGAGGAGGGGAAGGAGAGGAAAAGAGATGAAAAACAAGACAAGAACCAGATTCTCAGGTAAGAGAAAAATCAGAGATGCTCCCTCCGTCTACACCGCCACAGGCTGGAGCCAAAAGTGCTTTTCAAGTCCTTTATGAAAATATTTTTGTCTCCCTTTCTACCTGCTCTGAGAGCAAGGCAGGCAGTGCTGCTCACAGCCATTATTTATTCAGTTTTACACTGACTAACCTGAATTTACAGACTGCTTCAAAAGAACAATGAGACTCCTCTCTATAAAAGGCAAGGAGCATTAGACTCCTTCCTCCCCTCCTTTCCCCCCCTTTTCTTTTTTCCTCCCTCCACCCCTCAGCTAAAAACATCTCTGCCTCTCAGCTAATAAATAAACAAATTATGTATCTTTCCACCCATCAAAATGCTCTTCCCTTCACCTCCATGGCAAAACTGTACTGACAAGTTTTTCACAGGTTGTTTTATTTGGTTGGTTGGTTTTCAGTTGGTTTTGTCTTTGGTTGGTTTTTGTTTTGTTTTGTTTTCAGAAACCACCCAAAACAGAATCAATTCATCTTTCTTGGTTTATTTTATTCTTTTAAAAAAACTATTATTATTTTTCTTCCCCCTCCCCCGAATTGTCAGGGTTGGAAGGGACCTCAAGGATCATCCAGTCCCAACCCCCCTGCCATGGGCACTCTAGAGCAGGTTGCTCACAGCCACATCCAGCCTGGCTGCAAAAACCTCCTGGCATGAGGCTTCCACCACCTCCCTGGGCAACCTCTGCCAGTCTCTCACCACCCTCATGGGGAACAACTTCTTCCTAGCATCCAATCTGAATCTCCCCATTTCTAGCTTTGCTTCACTCCCCCCCAGTCCTCTCTCTCCCTGACACCCTCAAAAGTCCCTCCCCAGCTTTCTTGGAGCCCCCTTCAGATCCTGGGAGGCCACAAGAAGGTCTCCTGGGAGCCTTCTCCTCTCCAGACTGCACAACCCCAACTCTCTCAGTCTGTCTCCAGAGCAGAGCAGCTCCAGCCCTCTGCTACATCCTCCTGGCCCTTCTCTGGACACCTTCCAGCCCCTCCAGATCCTTCCTGGAACAGAGGCTCCAGAACTGGACCCAGAGCTCCAGGTGTGGTCTGAGCAGAGTGGAGCAGAGGGGGAGAATCCCCTCCCTGGCCCTGCTGGCCACACTTCTCTTGCTGCAGCCCAGGCTCTGCTTGGCTCTCTGGGCTTCAAGTGCACACTGGCAGCTCATATTGAGCTTCTCATTCAGTTTAGCCACCTACTTGAAAAAATCCAAACAGCTGCAGTCTTGCAACCAAACATGAAGCTGCAAGCATGGGATTGCCACTCCCCTGGCATTGGTGGAGCACACAGTGAAAAGCCCCCATGGTCAAAAGCAAACTACAGGCCCACTGAAAGTGGCCATCCTGTTGCATGAACTGCTTCAGTGTTCCTTCCCAGAGTAAAGGACAGAGAGAAGCAGCACAAAGCTGAAATTATATACAACTGAGACTATAATCCAAGTCCATCCAATGAAGGTCCAGTTCCAAAAGGTAGACACTCACTAGGATGCACTTCTGGCACCCAAGAAAGGTGTCCTGGGGACAGGGAGCCCAGGTAGCACACAGCTGTCTTCACCAAGGTGCCTACTATGTGCCTGCTGCAGGGGAATCACAGAATGTTAGGGTTGGAAGGGACCTCAGAGAGATCATTGAGTCTAACCATCCTGCCAGAGCAGGGTCACCTACAGCAGGTCACACAGGAACACATCCAGGAGGGTGTTGAAAGGCTCCAGAGAAGGAGACTCCACAACCTCTCTGGGCAGCCTGCTCCAGGATTCCAGCACCCTCAGTGAAAAAGTTTTCCCTCCTGTTCCCGTGGAACCTCCTCTGCTCCACCTTGGACCCATTGGCCCCTGTGCTGTCACTGGACATCACTGAGCAGAGACTAGCTCCATCCTCCCAACACTGCCCTGCACATCTTCTTAACCATGAAGAAGGTCACCCCTCAGTCTCCTCTTCCCCAAGCTGCAGGGCCCCAGCTCCCTCAGCCTCTCCTCATCAGGGAGATGTTCCACTCCCCTTACAATTCTCTTGCGTGGAGATGCCCTCTACTCAACCCAGCCTAAGACCTTCACTTACACGAGGCTGCGATTAGTGGATTCAGGTCATGAGCAAGCAGATCTCATGCTTTAATTCTCTCTCTCTCTCTCGTGTCTCAGCTGCCTGACTCTCCAGAAAGAGCAATAATCACATCCTTGCAAAAACCTGAGCTAACCTGCACGTTCCAGCTCTCTTTCTTGGAGCAGGGAGCTGCACGCAGCCAGTCGTGATAACCTCTCACCCGAAGGCGTCGGATGCTGCTGCTGTGCCAGGGCACACAAGCATCAGAGGCTCAAAACACCAACCCCAACGCAGTCTCACCTCTCTGTCTCCACAACCCAGCTCTCAACACTGCCTCAAGTACATCAGTACTGCTGCATTTGTATCTCACCTCCACTCCAGCCCCCAGAAAAGCCTACAACCCAAAATACAGCAGCCTGCACCTCCCTCTTGCTCTCCCAGCTCGCAGCTATCCTCTCAAGATCCCCCTGCTGAGAACCACTCTGGCAAAGCACAGGTTTAAAGCCATCCTAAAATCACCCACACACCTGGCACAAGACTGCAGACCTCGTTCCACCCCCCCTGTAAGCAGCAGGCTGGAGTAGACCCTTGCTAAGCAATCTGGGACTGCAGTTAAGACGCTCCCAGCACTGCTGTTTCTTGATGGCAGATTTTGATACCTGCAGATAATGTCCAAACACAGAGGAGAAAAATTGATGCTCTTGGGAGCTAATAGTCTAAAGGCAAGGGGTCAGGAGAAATACTCTGTTCTTACTAATGGAGAGAAGGAGGGGGGTAAAAAAGGAAAAAAAAGTCAAGGCTCTGTGCTTCTCAGAAGCAGATTATGGCTAATAACATGAAGATTACTGACACTGAATGAATTTCAATTCATTCTTCCACCATTCAGAATATTTGTACCTTCCTCCCAGCATCACTCCCATTTGTTGCCAGTTTCACTTTCTGCCTGTCACAAAGATGTTATATTTGGACTGTATTCACCATAACGGGCTTCTCCCCCTCAGCAGTTTTGTTGTACTAGGAGACTTTAACAAGAAAAAAAAAAGGCATCCTGGCTGCCCTGCTTTGTTTTTTTTTTTCTTTCTTTTATTTTTAGGTAATTGCAGCATAACTCTGACAAACAACTTCTGCAGATCTAATGGCTTTTCTTTATCAGAGAATTGAGCCCTTTCAGCTCATCCAGCCAAACCATTCTCTAACTCTATCAAAGCTGGGGCTAAACCATGACCCTCAGCACCACATCTCTGCCTCTTTCAAACACCTCCAGGGATGGGGATTCAACCACTTCCCTGGGCAGCCTGTGCCAGGCTTTGAGAGAACCTTCAGTGAAGAAGTTTCTTCTAATGTCCAACTTAAACCTCCCCTGGTGCAACCTGAGGCTGTTTCTTTCCTCTTGTCCTATCACTTGTTCCTTGGGAGAAGAGCCCAACCCCCATCTCACTCCAACCTCCTTTCAGGGAGCAATGAGGTCTCCCCTCAGCCTCCTTTTCTCCAGATTAAACAATCACAGTTCCCTCAGCTGCTCCTCCCCAGCCCTGTTCTCCAGACCCTTCTCCAGCTTTGCTGCCCTTCTCTGGACCTCCTCCAGCCTCTCAATGTCCTTCTTGTCATGAGGCCATAAGAAAGTCATTAACATTTTTGCCTATCAACAGGCAAGGTGAAAGTCTCCCCAGCCCAGCAGCAGCATTACTCCTGCAGAAGGAGCCAGTGCTGCTCAGCCCAGGCCTCTGCTGGGGAGAGAGCCAAGAGTGCTCACCAGCCTGGCAGTGCCACAGCACCAGTGGCTTTGGCAGGCAAAGGAGACCAGCAAAAATTGTGAGTCACTCAGTGGTGACTAAAATGTCATTTCAAATTCAGGTTGCTCCTCACAAACACTCAAACTGAAGACAGTGCTATCTGCTACCCCTCTAGGAATTCAATGTGTTTAAAGCTAGCATCAGCAAACTGGAGATGGAGACCAGGAACTCAAAAGCTGCAGTTCAGCTGTAGGATCCCTCTCCCCAAACACCCTTCTGGCAAACAAGTACCTAGGGATGCTCAGAAGCAAGCCACCAGTCCAGCAAATCACCAGTCGGCTGTCTGCTGCTGAGCATCACCAATCTTCCCACCAAAGCTCCTCACACGTTGGCATCTGCACTGCACTCAAACAAAAGCAACTCCACAGCAAACAATCTGCCAGCTCCTGCCTGGCAGCCCCAAATCTGGAGTGCTTGGCTGGGCTGCAGCCCCGAGCTCCAGCTTGCCCTGTCTGCTCTTGGCCAGGCAACTCAAGACATCCCCAAGCTCCTGAGCAGGACTTGGTGGGCAATTACTTGAAATGTGTTTGCAGTGAATTATCATAGGATGGGATCAGTGTTCCAAAAAGGGAGTGGCTGCGGGTGAAAGGCCTGTCACTGAGAGGGTGACAAATCACCTGCCTTAGCCCCCCTTAGCTTTCTGTCATGGCTGGGTTAAGCATTCCTCTTCTCAACCAGCACCTATCTACAATAGTTAGTGTTTGATTAATCAAAAACCCTCAGGCACCATGCAAACAGCCATCAGCAAGCAGATGCTCTCCTTTAGCTCTGGGCATCCTCCAGCTTCAATTTCACCACCATTTCCAGCTGACCCAAGCATAGGTTGTATGGTCCTGGGCAGCTCTGCCCTCCCATGGGGCCCAGGCCTTGTCCCTGCCCTCTCCCTCATCCAGGAGAAGCATTTATGAGACCCCAGCACAAGGCAGAGGAATAAGGGCAGGGAGGAACAAGTGTGCACCTTTCAGTGCCAAGATCCATCTGAAGAGCATGAAATGGCAAGCTTGGCTCCTCATGGCACCTACAGAGCCAAGGGCACTCAGCTAAGCCTGGGAGCTTGAGCAGCTGAAGGCTCTGCCTCAGCAATGCTCCACTCTCAAGAGGGTTCCACAGTTACCCCAACTACCCATTCCCCACAGGTTTGCTACTCTCCCTGTGTGCACTGAAGGTCACACACTCTGGCAGCACACAGGAGGATCTGGCTGCAAACACAGGAGGTTCCACCTCAACATGAAGAAAAACTTTCCTGTGAGGCTGCTGGAGCCCAGAGAGGTTGTGGAGTCTCCTTCTCTGCAGACTTTCAAGACCCATCTGGATGTGTTCCTGTGTGACCTGCCTTGGGTTACCCTGCTCTGGCAGGGGGGGGTTGCACTCCATCTCCAGAGTCCCTCCCAACCCCTACCATTCTGTGATTCTCCAGTTCTGGGGCATTCATCCCTGTCACAGCACTGTGCCACCAAACATTCTTCCCATCCAGAAGTCACCAGGTACTGCTCCCCCCCAGGCTGGCTGAGCAGGTGGAGATGCTTCAAGATCTGGGGGAGAAACTGCTCCCCATGTAAGCTGGCACATGCAATGGCAGAGTGGCTCAGCTGAGGCCATCTAGGACACACACTACAGCTGGGCTGAGTTTACAAACTCTGGTACCTCTAGAGGAACAAGATGGTGGCACTGTACAGTTGTGGCACTGTACAGGAGGTAAATCAAGCTGTTGTTAGGCACACCAGAAACTTCCCTTCACCTCAGGAATGGATCTCAGGGTCTTGTTCACAGGCCGACCTTTCACCTACCACAGGACACAGAATGCATCTGCCTCTCAGCAGCAGCATCCTCATTCCAACCTTGGTATCTGAGATCAGCTACTTGAATGTGTCATATTGCAACAGAGCCACCAGAGCTGGAAAGTCCCCAACTCAGCAGGTCTCTCCCTGCAGCAAGGCTGACATAACCACATGCACAATCCACCTGGCATGCCCTACTCACGTCCTCAGCCTCAGAAGAAATGTCATCACAAGCTACTCAACCAACTGCTCTGGAAACCCTGGAAACCACAGTGAAGGAGGTCAGTGCCAGCTGAGAGCCACAAAAGCCTTGTTGCTCTGGGCAGACTGGTCCAAAGAGGCACATAGAGTGGGCAGGGCAGGGGTGGGGACAACCCTCCTGCACTTCTGAGCAAGAGGGAGGAGGCTAGATGCATCCAGAAGCAGCAGGGAATCACAGAATCACAATGTTAGGGGCTGGAAGGGACCTCAAAAGATCATCCAGTCCAACCCCTGCCAGAGCAGGGTCACCTATACCAGGAAGGTGCCAGCTCACTACAAACATGCAGAAGGGAAGGGGTTTGTCATTCCTCCTGCAGGAGAGATCACTCTGGTCAGCCTCCTTTACGTGACCTGCAGCACAGCTTCCTCAAGCACCAAGTGGAAGGTGCTTCAGACCACGTGTGGGCACTCAGGGCACAGTCAACATGAGCTCATTACCAAGGCAATGCCCTGGGAAGGGCACCATGGATACCACACTGAGCATTTCATGGAGTAATCAGCCAAGTCACAGTCACAGATGTTGGACTTGGTGTTGGAACAAGTCAAGGCCCTAGGACAGTGGTGCTTGGTCGTGGATCCAAGAGTGAAGTTGACTTTGCCAATGCCAAGACCTGGGCAGTCTGTTCAAGGCCATGGAGGCACTCCACAAGATACTTTGGTGCTCTGGCTTCCTTGCTCAGGTACAATGTCAGCATCTGGAGGCTACAGAGAAAGAAGGACAGACCACCTGTAACCCTACTGATGGCTCCAGGCTACTGTTTCTTTTTTGTACCTCAAAAATAACTTTCCTCAAATGTATCTGAAGATGCCACACAAGCCCCTGGGCCAGCAGTGCTCATGGCCATTTATCTCAAACCACTCAGACTGCTCAAAAGGATCCCACTGACACCTGTAATGGTTACAGAGAACTCCCCATCCTGATCTACTGGCTGTAGGCAGGGTAGGAGATCCTACACTTGAGCAACTTGATCAGGAAGAACAGAGTAACATTGATGAAGAGTTTTGATCAGGTCCTGGGGAGAGACACCCAACCCCTTTGTGCTGCCCAGCCCATCCAGGGCAGAGCCCAACCCTCTCTCCTCCATCCATTCTGTACCTCCAGGCCTGTGGTAACTCACTCTGCATGCTCTGGACTAACCCAGCACCCTCTGTGGCTCAGAGCAGGCAATGCTCTTCTGCAGGAGCTGGCTTTGCTTTAAGGGCCAGGTTCCCCCACTAGTGAGCCAGGGATGTTTGGTAGCACCATTCCAGCCTTCAGGACTGCTTTAAGGCCTGCTCCATCAACCCACAGGCATCCCTCTCAGCATGAAAACTCTTCACAGCACACCAGCCCCCTCTCAGTCTCAGAACCATTCACCTTAAGATCCCAGAACCAGAGAACTGTTTTGCTTGGAAAAAGCTTCCCACTGCAAACCCAACACCACCATGGCCATCAAACCATGTCCCACAGTGCCATGTCCATGCTTCTCTTGAACACCTCCAGGGATGGGGACTCCACCACCTCCCTGGGCAGCCTCTTCCAATCCCTGACCACTCTTGCAGCAAAGACATTTTTCCTCATCTCCAACCTAACCCTCCCTTGGTGCAACTCAAGGCCATTTCCTCCTCTCCTCCTATCACTTGATATTTGCAAGGAGAGACCAACCCCACCTGGCTCCAACTTCATTTCAGGGAGCTGTAGAGAGCAATGAGGTCTCCCCTCAGCCTCCTCTTCTCCACACTAAACATCTCCAGGTGCTTAGAGCTGCTCCTCCCCAGCCCTGTTCTCCAGACCCTTTCCCAGCTTTGCTGCCCTTCTCTGGACACACTCCAGCACCTCAATGTCCTTCTTGAAGTGAGGAAGCCAAAACTGAGACCAGTACTCAAGGTGTGTGCTTACCAGTGCTGAGTACAGGGGCACAACCACCTCCCTACCAAATGCTTCACAACCATTAATGAATAAAGTGCCAGCATCCCAACTAACGCGGCAAGATTATCCCTTTGTGCCCAAGGAGCACAAAAGTAGGGTGAGATGTCCTCATCCCCTCCTGAGCCTGCTGAGGAGTCAGCCATGACAGCCAGAGCTGGCAGCTCTTTTAAAGGAGCTTTCCAAAATAAAAATAATTAAAAAAAAAAGACAACCAGAAATCAAAATCTATTTTCCTCAAAAAGAAAAAAAAAAAACCAACAACAAAACACCACAACAGATCTATGCAACAACAACATGAAAAAGAGGGCACCAGTAAAGGTTTCCACCACCCAAATTAAAAGGCAAAGGCAGCAAGAGAGCCTCTGGAACACAAGAAATACATTGTGCGCAGTGTGAAATTTATTGCTGCCTGGCAGAAGGAAGCCAAATATCTTAATATGGAAAAACACAGCCACTTCTGACCCAAACAGATTGGGAACAGGAAGTACAAACAAATCACCCAGCTGCAGCCTCCCCACCTCAGCCACAGCAGCGCTTCCTGCCCACGCTCACCCTGCCCAGGGCTGCACGCAGCTTGCCCCCGGGGGGCCAGTCCCCCCTACACCAGTCAGAGCTGGTAATCAAAGCTCAGGCAGGCAGGATCGAGCTGTTATTCAACAGGAATTAGCCAATGAAAAGCAGGGGAAACGGAGATTGCAGGAATCACCCTAAACACTGCACTCATTTGCAAACCACCAGGCTCCCTCTCCCAGGGGATTCCCCCTTCTTTGGGGTCTCTCTCTCTTGATTTTCACCAAGCAACTTCCTGACTCAGGACAGGCATATTTCACGAGTTAATTCTGGGGTTTACTGCATCAGCAGCAGCAAAGCCTGAGAAATTAAAGTCAAGCCCCAATTGGCTCAAAACATAATTGCATTTCTTTTAAATAACAGCTTTGTGTTACTTTGTTGGCTTTGTTTCTATTTTTTTTTTTTTTGTCAGGGGTTTGTTGTTTGTTTTTTGCTGGGGTTTTTGTTTGGTTTTGTTTTGTGGTTTTTTTCCTAGTTGTTGTTTTAGGGTTTTTTGAGCTTGTGCATTTTACATCCTAATTATATTACAGAATCATAGAATCACAGAATTGTCAGAGTTGGAAGGGACCTCAAGAATCATCTTAGTTCCAACTCCCCTGCCATAGGCAGGGACACCTCACACTAGATCAGGTTGCTCAGAGCCACATCCAGCCTGGCCTTAAAAACCTCCAGGAATAACCCAGAAGGATATAGAGATGAGCTAATTTTCACCACTTGAGCAAGGAGCTAGAGCTTTAAGAATAAAAAGGTGAGAGATAGCCCAACACAAGTTCCTGTGTGACCTGTGCTGGATTCTATTGCCCTGCTTTGGCAGGGGGGTTGGACTTGATGATCTCCAGAGGTCCTTTCCAACCTCTAACATCCTGTGATACAGCAGCTCAGAACTTGGCATTTTGATTAAAAAAATTCTGCTTTCAGAAAAATCTTATGAGCAGAAAATAAAAATCTGATGAGCAAAAGAAAATCACCTTACTAGCATCCATTTTTTTTACTATAAGATTTTAAAAGATTACATGCCAGGTGTAGAACATCTTTTTATAAAGAAGAGACAGATTTGATTTTTTTTTAACTCATGTGAATTTTCCTTTTATTTATTTATTTATTACCAAATTAACAGCAACCAGCAAATTACAGCCATTAGTGCAACGCTGCCTTGGCAGCAGATTCACGCTAGCTTTTACCCAAAGCATCATTTCAACCAGCATTTGTGGGTAACACAGAAGAAATCTGCAAAACTGAGTGGGGTGGGGAAAAAAAAAGCCCAGAAAGGACACGTTGCACAACACACAAAGACACATTTTGTGTGTTACCATCCCAGGTTTTTTTTATTTTTTCACAAGGGCAGGTATTTTGGTGTAAGAAATCACCCTGCACAGTGTGCCTCTGCTCCTGCCTCGGATTCTCTTAAATCCATCACCCCACAGCAAGGGGGCTGGAACTAGATGATCCTTCAGGTCCCTTCCAACCCTAGCAATTCTATGACTCCATGAGTCATGCCCCTAAATGGTGTTTTGATGGAAGGGGGTTGCACTGTGAGGAAGGAAATTTCATAGAATCACAGAATGTTAGGGGCTGGAAGGGACCTCCAAAGATCATCCAGTCCAACCCTCCTGCCAGAGCAGGGGCACCTAGAGCAGATCACACAGGAACTCATCCAGGTGGGTCTCGAATACCTCCAGAGAGGGAGACTCCACAACCCCCCTGGGGCAGCCTGTTCCAGTGTTCTGTCACCCTCACAGGGAAATAATTCTTCAACCCCACTGTGGTGCTGCATCAAATCTTCCCTCTGCCCCAGGAAAAAAAAAAAGGAATTAAAAAAAAAGAAATTAAAAAAAAAACCAAAAAAACAAGTTTATCACTCCAAGGAAAGAAGAGTAAGTGGGAGTCGAAAAAAAAAAACAAAAAAAAAAAAAAAACCAAAGAGGCAGTCAGAAGTGCCGCCAAAAAATGGGAGCCTTCTCCCCAAGCAGCCCTCCCCGAGGCAGGCTGCCAGTCAAAGCCGATCACGAGGCTGTTTTGCGAGGGTGAATAGAGTTCTTATTGACACAGCTTATGTCTGCAGCATGCAGCCCTCCGCAAGGCTTTCAAGAGCAGATCGGATTACACAGACACATTCTCTCTGATTTTATGCATCCAGGAGCCCTCAGACATAAAACACCCAGCTCTGAAGGCCACCGGTTTGGTGCTGGTGAGGTTGGGGTTGTTTTTCTTTTGGCTCCCTAGTGACCTACATGATTTTACAAACAAAACAAAACAAAACAAACAAACAAAAAAAAACACAAAAAAAAACAACCAAACCACCAAACAACTAAAATGCAGGCAAAGAGATCCTGGCACCTTCGCTTGAGCTCCAGAGAAACCTCACCCTCGCTGAGCAGGGCCATGTAATTTGGAAGCCAAGCCACAGATTTGCTGCTCCATGTGAGTAATGCAAGACGACTCATCCCCGCGGTGGGTATTTAGCATTGGGATGGGAGAAGGGAAAGGGAGGGGGCAAAAAAAAAAAAAAAGGGAAAATTAATATCTGCTGACGCCGTTGAAAATGGGGGAAGATTACATCGCTGTGGGTAGACGATCCTTCCTGGAAGACAGCGTGGAAAAAGGGGAGGATAGACACCTCGGAAGAGAACACCGCGCACCGCCGCTAGAGGTGGCCCAGTGCAGAACACAGCCAGCCAGGAGCAGCAGCTCACACATGCACATGAACTGACAGAGAACAAGCTAAAAGGATCCATTTATACCATTTCTGTGTTAAGGGAGCACAAGGAGGAACTCCTTTCCGGGAGCAGACATGTGGAATGTGTCCAGAGAAGGGCCACATAGATGACTGGAGGGCTGGAGCACCTCTGCTATGAGGACAGGCTGAGAGAGTTGGGATTGTTCAGTTTGGAGAAGAAAAGCCTCTGAGGAGACCTTTTTGTGGCCTTCCAGTATCTGAAGAGGGCTACAGGAAAGCTGGAGAAGGACTTTTTAGGGTGTTGGGGAATGATAGGACTGGGGGGACTGGATCCAAGTTAGAGGAGGAAAGATTTATATTGGACATGAGGAAGAAGTTCTTCCCCATGAGAGTGGTGAGACACTGACACAGGTTGCCCAGGGAGGTGGTGGAAGCCTCATCCCTGGAGGTTTTTGCAGCCAGGCTGGATGTGGGTCTGAGCAACCTGATCTAGCGTGAGGTGTCCCTGCCCATGGCAGGGGGCATTGGAACTGGATGATCCTTGAGGTCCCTTCCAACCCTGCCAGTTCTGTATAAAGTGTGGGGTATCTGCGATGCTGCTTTAAAGGTGAACAGAGAATTTAAAAAAAAAAAAAAAAAAAAAAGCTTTGTTGTTATAAATGCTCCAGCTTAAGGACTGAGCTTCATGAAGCAAGAGAAACAAGTCCATGCTTAAAACCATATGGTGAACTAGGACCTAAATTTGCCCCAGAAAAGGCTGCACGCAATGCCCGGAGGTCTGGAGTACACTGATTAAAAACAAACTCACAAAACAGTTTAACAAACAAACCAGGGCATTACACTGGTTCCCTGCCTCCTAAAAGGGAACAAAAACTCCTGCGTCAACTCATCCACACTGAATTGAAATTTCTCACTGCAATATTACACATGGCAAACACAGCAAACCAAGCAAGCTTGAGCTGCAGAGTTTTGAAGGGATTTTGAGAGCAAACACACACTGTTAAATACAGACATCCTCTCCCCCTCGACTTCCAGGCTGCCATCATTCCCCACAGCTAAGTGATCTGCTCACGTTGCAAGCAATTTTTCACACATTTTTCCTGCTGGGTGCTGGAGGGCTGTACCTGGGTAACCCAAATGTGGGGTGCCCATGTCTGTCTGCGGTGGCATTTCTTCTTTGGTTGGACATTTACAGCCTGTTTTCAGGGCACAGCAAGAGAGCCACAGCTCCTACAAGTACCTGTGGAAATCAAGATCCAAGCAAACTCTGCTTTTCAATGCACAGCTTCCCTCTCAATGGGCAGCCTCACATTGCTAGTGCTCATTTTCAGTTCCCACGTGTGATTTCTAGTATGCTCCTGGTCAGAAAAGCCCACTCCTATGAAGGCTGCCTACTCTTTCCCAACACCTCTGAGTCACACCATGCTTTGCTCCACTGACAAAGCCAAGCTCTCACCACCGGCACAGCAGGGCTGTCCTGCTGCAGGCATCAGTCACTGCAGATTCATCACCATCACCTGCATTAGCCACAAAGAAAATCTTCACTTGCTTTTAGGCTCCTGACTAAGCTGCAGCACTGGTGACTAGGAAAGCCATGGGTTGCCTTGTGCATGGTGAAGACAGACCAATTTGCAAGTCACTTAGCAATGAGGCTTTGCCATCCATTTAACTCGGCGCAAGGCAGTGCTGCTGATAAAAGCAGTGGTCCGGCCTCATCCTGCCCTGCCTCTGCACCAACACATGTGGCCACACGGAGAAGTGAGCCAAAGAAGCAGCCATGGGCAAAATGGCATCGCTGTATTGTCATTCTTAATGCACAAGGATGGTGAAGAGATTGGAGGAAAGGGCTGGACACAGGACCACTTTTTCTATGGCATCACCAGCTTCAAAACTGATTTGCATGCTGTACTGCAAAAAGTAGGAAAGCCAACCCCACCACTATCACCACCTTTGCAGCCAACAAGTCCCACTTTGAGATTCTCTTAAACATGCAGAGCAGCCTCTCAAAACCACATTTCTGGTGGTAGCACAAGTGCAAAACTCTTAAGGTCCAGGTGTCCATCCTGCTAGGACAGGGGCAGCCCAAGAAAACACCCTACAGTTGTAAAAATCTAAGAATAACCTTTAGAATCATAGAATCATTTTGGTTGGAAAACAACTTTAAGATCATAGAATCATAGAATTATCAGGGTTGGAAGGGACCTCAAGGATCATCCAGTTCCAATCCCCCTGCCATAGACAGCGAAACCTCAAACTTAGATCAGGTTGCTCAGAGCCACATCCAGGCTGGCCTTAAAAACCTCCAGGGACGAGGCTTCTAACACCTCCCTGGGCAACCTCTGCCAGTCTCTCACCACCCTCATGGGGAAGAGCTTCTTCCTAACATCCAAGTCCAAGATCATCGAGTCCAACCATCTCTAACTCTACCTGTTCCATGCCAGTGATTCCATAACAGAAAATGAGAAGGCAGAGCAGGCCTCCACTGCTCACAAATTGGAACTGGGCACACAAATCACTAGAAAATCCTCTACGTGGATGCAACATCACAACACCTCAGTGGGACAAGCGCCCAGCATTCCTATTTGCTTTGCATGGCATGTGGGCCAGCACTGGAAGGCAGAAATGGCAGTCCCAGATCCACTCCCTCTTTCTCCTTTATATCCCTCACTTCCCCCCACAGCAGCGGGAAGGGTGCAGCACCCTGACTTCTCCTGACCTGGCCAGATGCTGCAGCAGGCTAAGCAGCACAGACGTTAAAAGCACGGAGGGGCTAATTTCCTTGCTGACCACCAGGTCTGGTTTGGGCCCCCCCCAACATACCCCAACCGACCTGGAAGGCAGCACCAGAGCCACTGCAAACATACAGCTGTATACAGGCTGAACCAGGTGCACACATAAAACTCAGCCATTTCTGGGCAGGCTGACTGCACCCAAGAGCAGACTGCACCTTCTCCTGCTGTAAGCACACCCCATAATACCTTGAGGTTTCTGCACAGCCCATTGTCTTCCAAAAATAAAAGACTCAAACACTGAAATAGCTCTCAAAACTTTTCTGGGCCATCACTACTTGAAAATGACTTCATTTCAATATGTACCATGTCTATATATACACACAGGCACACACCGAGGGAAATTAGCATCAGTGAGGAGCTCTGGTGCCCACACAGCCTCACTCTGCACAGCCTCCCAGGTCTGCAGCGCTGGACCCCCACGCTAGTACAACCCTACACAGCAAACCAGAGCCACTCAAGATCCCCAGGAGGATCTCACCCCACTGGCAGGAGCACTGGGAAGACCACAGCATGAGGGGGCTTTTCACCAGGCTGCTTGCTAATAAGAAAGCTAAGAAGGGACTTTTAGAAGGGCTTGTAGTGATAGGATGAGAGGCAATGGCTTTGAGCTGGAAGAGGGGAGATTGAAACTGGAATGAGGGAGAATTTCTTTAGAGTGAGGTTGGGGAGACACTGGAACAGGTTGCCCAGAGAGGCTGTGGCTGCCTCCTCCCTGGAGGTGTTCAAGGCCAGGCTGGATGAGGCCTTCAGCAGCCTGGTCTAGAAGGAGGTGCCCCTGCCCATGGCAGTGGGATTGGAACTAGATGACCTTTAAGGTCCCTTCCAACCTAAATCATTCTATGACTCTCTATGACTCTTTTTTTTTTTTTTTTCAGGTGCATAGGGAATGGTGGGAGGCAGGGAAGCAGTAAAACCAAATTACAGAACCTTTTAAATCCTTCAATTCTTCACAAAGCCAAACACTTAAATCCTTCCAGTCTTCCTCCCCCACCCCAGGGGTGAAAAGTGTGATTTGGACCTTGATTAGTAAACAAAGCTCCAAGGAGCAGGACTGTGCCACGGGAGGTGCTTCTCCAACCTGGAAAGCAGCACCTTTGCAGCCTCTGTGTACTACGTTAAAAGCAAAATACCTGCAAGAGGATTCAAAGGGGGAAAACACCTCTGCAACCCCATGGAAGCTGCTGGATGGAAACTTTAACTGCATTACTCCTGCATAATCCCAGAAGAACTAGCTTAATTCAGGCTGCTCCAGCTCAGACACTTGATAGTTTCAACATGGTACAGACTATTACCTCGCTCTAATTACAGGATCACGTTACATGTCCAACAACCACTGCAATTTAGCCTTGCCTGATACACCTCAGCTCAAAATTGCTCATCCCACCTCTCACTCCCATACTTTTTGGCAGGCATACCTAGCAATACTTCATCATCTCACACACACACACACTCCAAGTCCCCAAAAAGGTAAAGCCATTATTTTCTTGTGGCAATGAAGGCAATGGCTTTCACCAGCCAAGAACAAAGTTTTAGCAAACAGCAGGCACATGACACTGCTGCTCAAACGTGTAACAGGATTGTGAATACCCCATCCCTGGAAGTGTTCAAGTCAAGTTTTAGCTAGGAGCAATTTCTAAGATTAACATGCAGGCCCCCAAAGGCTGGAGCCTAGAACTGAGCAGCTGCCTGGCCATCAACAAGCTGCTGCTCTGCAGTTAGATAATGGTTGGACTCAGTGATCTTAAAGGTCTTTTCCAACAGAAACAATTCTATGATTCTGTGGTCTACGATTCTACGATCCCTGCCCTCTCTCTGGAGGTGCTCAAGGCCAGGCTGGACGGGCCCCTGAGCAACCTGATCTAGCAGAAAGTATGGCAGGGAGGTTGGAACTAGCTGATCTTTCAAGTCCCTTCAAACCCAAACCATTCTATGAATCTACGATTACTGCTACCAACCAACCACCACTGCACAGCACCACGCGTTTGCTCACCACTCCCTGAGCCAGGCGCTGATCCCGCACAGAGCCCGTCCGGGCTAGAAAGGAGTCTTCAGAGAAGCAAAAGCTGCAGGATCAGGCCCTCAGAGTTTCACTCCCACAAAGCCGGGGGACGCGTTCCTTACAGCAGCCCAGCTCAAAACCTCATCGGCAGCTCCCGCTGCCACGAAAGGCGAAGGTTTGCTGCCCGCCGCCGCTCGCCCGCGCCTGAGCCGAATGCTAACAGGTCTCTTACTTCGCGTCTCGCCTCGCCACCGCCTCATGCTCGGCAGGGGAATGTCGTGTTCCCCGAGCAGCCGAGCCGTCCGGCCATCGCTCCACGATGATTCAGCAAGGGGGTGGCTCCCCGTCGGAAGGCACACCTCCTGCGAGCTGTCATAGCACAGGGCTGGCTGCAAAGGGGAGAAGTTGCTCTCGCTATCATGGCTGCACTTTCCAAAATGCGTAGACCTGGGCTGGTAGGGTCGGGGGCGGGGAAGGGGAAAGAGAGGGGGGCGCAAAGGTGGTTCAGGGGGTGAACGATTTCCACCAGCAGGCACACGGAAACATCTCAAGGTTTTTAACTACGGTACAAGCAAATGAGTGAAAAAGCGGGGGGAAGGAGGGGGAAGGAAAAGCAGGCAGACACTTTGGGAGCCAGCATCAACTTCGCCAGGCTGTGTTCTTTGTTTCTAGGCAGACTCCAGTGCGGTGGCAAGAATGAACAAATGCGCATGTCTTCCTAACAGGCCAAAAAAAAAAAAAAGGGCAAAAAAAAAAGGAAAAAAAAAAAAGGGGGGGAAAACCACCCTCACACACACCACCACCCCACCCCCCCCGCCCCTTCGCTCAGGCCCTTCTCTCCCGGCTGCAGCCGTGGCGGGGGAGGGGATACTCCGGATAGTTCGCGCTGCTTTTCCCGGAGTCCGAGTCCGCTCCCCCCCTGCCCTGAGCCGGCATCTCGCTGCGCTGCGAGCGGCCATGGTTCAGGCAGCGCCTGCCACACTTTGGACTGATAAATGGACTTTTGATGCGGCCTTTGCAGCTTGCTATTTTTTTTTTTTTTTAAAAAACGAAACGCTACTCCGGCACCGCACCGCGCCAGCCCCGTTCCCGCAGCCGTCCGGCCAGCCCGCCGCCTCCAGATAAAGGAGGTACCCCCGAGCCAGCCCTCCGCCGCCGTTCTCGGGACAACCGCCCGCCCCGCAGCCACCGAGCGCCGGCTGCGGAACGAGCCCATGCCGCCACCACCGTCATGCGTCTCTCCCGCCTCCCCGCAGCTACCCGGATCCATCCCCGGGCTCCCCGCTTTTCGGCGTGGGGCAGCCGGTCCCCCTCGGCCGAGCCCGACCTTACCTCAGCAGCGGCGGCGCTAGCAGGCAGCGGGCGGCCGCACCGTGCCGCACGGGGCGAGCCACGGGGGCCGGTTTAGCGCGGGGGCCGGCTGCGCGCCGCCATTTTAACACCTCCCGCCCGCCCTCCGCCTCCCCCCCGCGGCGGGCGGCCACGCGCGGCGTGGAAATGCCACCCAACGGCGCACCCCCCACCCGCCCCGCCGCCGTGGTTGCCGTTACATTGACACCGCGGCTCCTGGACGCCGGGCCCGCCGTGGCGGAGCTAAAAGGGCACCAACCACCGTCGTCGTCGTCGTGGCCCCTCCGCCGCCTCCCGCCGCCGGGCGCACATGGTACGCTCCGGGGCCGCGCCGCGCCCCGCCGGCCGTGCGCGCTACCGCACCGCCTGGCTGCTGCCATGGCAACCGCCCGGCCGCGCCGCGCAGGCCCGGCCCGACCCGACCCGACCCGACCCGGACCCCGACACCGTTCGCCCCGCCGGGTCCCCCCCCGCAGCAAAGCGGTGGCACACCCGTGTCAACGGCGCTGCCCCCGGGCCCAGCGGGAGGCTCTCCTGATCGGTGTTGCTCCTCTGGGCTCCCGATACGGCTGCTCCCGCAGCTGATGCCCTGACACGGCGACCGGCCGGCGCGTCGGGGCGGCAGCCCGGCACCGTCAGCCGCACCGCACCGCGCTCCGGCCGCCTGACCCAAAGGCACCGCCGCACCCCCGCAGCGAGTCCACCCTTTCGCCAAAGTCACCACCACATCCACCTGCTGAGGGGCTGCAGCCCTAGTGTCCCCAAAGCCACCGTCATGTCTCCCCCCTGTGTCCCCTCTGTCCCCAAAACCACCATCACACCTCCCCGTGATGTACCCTCTGTTTCTAGAGTCACCATCACACTTTACTGCTCTGTCCCTGCTGTCCCTAATACCACCCTCACATCCACCTGCTGAGGGGCTGCATCCTCACTGCCCCCAGAGCCACCATGGCACCTCCTTGTTGTGTCCACTCTGTCCCCAAAACCACCATGGCACCTCCCTGTTGTGTCCACTCTGCCCCCAAAACCACCATGGCACCTCCCTGTTGTGTCCACTCTGCCCCCAAAGTCACCATCACACCTTCCTGCTCTGTCCACTCCATCCCCAAAGTCACCATCACACTTTCTTGCTCTGTCCACTCCATCCCCAAAGTCACCATCACACCTTCCTGCTCTGTCCACTCCATCCCCAAAGTCACATCACACCTTCCTGCTCTGTCCACTCCATCCCCAAAGTCACCATCACACCTTCCTGCTCTGTCCACTTCATCCCCAAAGTCACCATCACACCTTCCTGCTCTGTCCACTCTGCCCCAAAGTCACCATCACACCTTCCTGCTCTGTCCACTCCATCCCCAAAGTCACCATCACACTTTCTTGCTCTGTCCACTCCATCCCCAAAGTCACCATCACACCTTCCTGCTCTGTCCACTCCATCCCCAAAGTCACCATCACACTTTCTTGCTGTGTCCACTCCATCCCCAAAGTCACCATCACACCTTCCTGCTCTGTCCACTCCATTCCCAAAGTCACCATCACACCTTCCTGCTCTGTCTACTCAGTCCCCAAAGTCACCATCACACTTTCTTGCTCTGTCCACTCCATCCCCAAAGTCACCATCACACTTTCTTGCTCTGTCCACTCTGCCCCAAAGTCACCATCACACCATCCTGCTCTGTACACTCCATCCCCAAAGTCACCATCACACCATCCTGCTCTGTCCACTCCGTCCCCAAAGTCACCATCACACCTTCCTGCTCTGTCCACTCCATCCCCAAAGTCACCATCACACCATCCTGCTCTGTCCACTCCGTCCCCAAAGTCACCATCACACCTTCCTGCTCTGTCCACTCCGTCCCCAAAGTCACCATCACACCTTCCTGCTCTGTTCACTCCGTCCCCAAAGTCACCATCACACCATCCTGCTCTGTCCACTCCGTCCCCAAAGTCACCATCACACCTTCCTGCTCTGTCCACTCCGTCCCCAAAGTCACCATCACACCATCCTGCTCTGTCCACTCCGTCCCCAAAGTCACCATCACACCTTCCTTCTCTGTCCACTCTGTCCCCAAAGTCACCATCACACCTTCCTGCTCTGTCCACTCCATCCCCAAAGTCACCATCACACCTTCCTTCTCTGTCCACTCTGTCCCCAAAGTCACCATCACACCTTCCTGCTCTGTCCACTCCGTCCCCAAAGTCACCATCACACCTTCCTGCTCTGTTCACTCCGTCCCCAAAGTCACCATCACACCTTCCTGCTCTGTCCAATCTGTCCCCAAAGTCACCATCACACCTTACCACTCTGTCCCTGCTCCTTCCAAAGCCACCATTGCATCCTCCCACTGTTCCAGCCCTGTCTGCAAAGCCACCATCACTCTTCCCTACCGTGTCCCCACTGTCTCCAATGCCACCATCACATCTCCCGATGGTACCAACCCTTCTTTCCAAATTCATCCCCTCATCCAGGAGTTGTATCCTCTCTGTCCCCCAGGCAACCACCACATCCCCCCAGCTGCATCTCATCTGTCCACAGAGCCACCATCGCACCCCCCTCACTGTGTCCCTTCCCAAAGCTGCTGTCACTCGCCCCCGCCCCCACCCCGCAGAGGGGCCATGTCCCTGCCGGGCTTGGCCACCCTTACCCTGGTTGCGGCGCAGCTGTCCCCCAGCGCAGTGCTCATTTTCACTCCCGTTTGGCACAGAAAATCGCCTCCGCCAGGACAGTCGCGGTGGAGGAAAAGAGGCGCAACGTGCAGCAGATGACAGAGTAAATCATGAAGCCGTCGTACATGTTCTGCATGCTGCAAATGAGGAGCTAATTTCCTGGCAGCCGTCTTCCAGGGTGCTCCGAGTCAGTCTCCTCCAGCGTGGCCCTTAGAAACCTCACCAGCAACCCCACTCATTTATGGCTTTAGCATCCAGTTCCCACAAACAGAGACACTTTGTTGGGCGGGGGGGGAGCTGGAAACATCCAGCACCTGCTGGGTCACCGAGGAAAACGAAGTCGATCACATCAGCTTTTTGAGGGAGTTTGCTACATTTTGTCGAGCGTGAGCTCAACTAGGAGCAGAAAGAAGCAGCCAGGGGTTGCTTATTGCACACAAAGTGGCCCTCCCCGAGAGCAGCGCTGATGGAAATGATGGCAATAAAACTGCTGTGCTCCTGGGCTGAGCAACAAAGCAGGAGTCCTGCTTTCTGCTCCCTGGTTGACAACCACTTCTCCAGCCACCAGCAGCTGATCACTTCGCCTCTCTTTCCTAGTTACCACCACTGATCCATGGTTGAGATCAATTAGTTAATGTTTGCAAAGTCAGTTGAAGATGAAAAAACATTGCACACTGCTAATAAAACCATAATGATCCCACTGTTAAACATTAAACACGCAGGGATGTCTACAGAAAGTTCCTCCTGCTGCCAGGACAAAGGATTAGCTCCTCAAAAAGAAAGGAAGAATGAGCTCAAGCCTACACGACAGGACTGTGTCTCAGGAGTCTGGCTTCTGTTTAGGTCTTTGCTACTCATTATCTTGTGGGGCCATGGGCCAGCAGCTGCTGAAGTGGCCTGTGGGCTGACCCACTTGAAAGAGCCAAGTTAACTCAGGGCTAGCCAAAAATCATGGAATCATTAAGGCTGGAAAAGATCTCTAAGATCTCATCAAGACCAACCATCAATGCAACACCACTGTGTCCACTAAGCCATGTCCCAAAGTGCTATATTTACACAGTTTTTAATACTGATGCCTTGGTCCTTATTTGGTATTTTCTGCATGGAGATCACTATTTAGCTCAAAGAAGACTTGAGTGAGAAAGGGAAGCCCCTGCAGCAGCAAAGAGCCACATCAGTGTTGTAAATAAAGTAGAATCACAGAATTGTTTCAGGTGGAAAAAGGCCTCTAAGATCATCCAGTCCAACCATCAACCCAACACCACCGTGGCCATTAAACCATGCCCTAAAGTACCATGGCCACAGGTTTCTTGAACACCTCCAGGGATGCTAACTCCACCACCTCCCTGGGCAGCCTGTTCCAATCCTTGACCACTCTTGCAGCAAAGACATTTTTCTTACTCTCACCTCAATCTCCCCTGGTGTAGCTTGAGATCATTTCCTCTCATCCTAGAGAGAAATAGTCAGAAATTTTTGGGAAACACTGGTCCTGGCCACTTTGTGCCTTCCCTTCCCCATCTACTGAACAGGATGAGGGCTGCAGCTGCACAGCCTGATTTTTGCAGGAGAGAGAGCACAGCAGTGAGCAAACCCTGGCAACATGGTCCCTGAAAGCAAGGAGAGCTGTGCTGCCCTCAAGACACTCACATCACAGCCACAGCCCAAGGAAGAAAAGGGTGCACGTGGGGACCTTCTAGGAGATTATTCTTAGCAATGAGTCTTGCTTTGGATGTAAACCCAGTAGCTGTCTGGTAGGGCTTTGGGTTGCTGAATGCAGAGTAATGCATGTCTGATGCTCTGACCTACAGGCAAGAAGAAGGAGATGAACCAGGAAAACCACATTTGCTTGCACCTTTGAGCCTGCATGGGGCCACATTCATGGTGATGAGGCATCAGTGTTTCTGGCAGGCCAGAAGCCAGGGGTGGGAATTTGCACAAGAGGAGCTCCAGGCTGCTTAGGAGTTGGCACAAAAAGCTCAGAGGGAAAGTCTTCTCCCAAAAGAGCGACCCTTTGACGAGGCATCCTTCCTTTCCTCCATCAGCTGCTGTTTGCAAGGAGCAACCCTGTGCTGCAACAGCCTACTGCATCTTCCTCCTGAAATCTGACCCTCCCCTGCCTTGGTGGAGATCAGATGTTGACTGCAGAAAAGCTGAATCATGGAACAGAGGTTATAAACAAGGTTATTTTTAACAAAGGAAGCGAATCCTACATCGTGCACAAGGATCAGAGCAAGGGACTGCCAGCAAGGGCTCACAGGGCTCACTCCTGCCCTGATGCTCTCCACATCCTGAAGCAAATCACCACCTCTCTAACCTTTCATTTACCTGCTTGTAACATGGACACAGGAGCAGCCTCCAGTCCTGCCTTCTTTGTACAGCCAAGCTCCTGGTGTGGCAGTGAAGCAGTGCTGGCAGCTGCGCAGTGCCAGGGGCTGGCTTTTGCTGTCACCCAGCACCTTGCAGAGCTATTTTCAGCCATGCAAAATGCTCACACACAGCATTCCAACCATCTTCATAGACGTTCTGCATGCAGAGAGAGACTACCCAGACTGATTCCCTTTGCCCATGTTTCACAGTCTTACATTTCAGTTCCCACAAGCTGGGGTTCCCACATGCCCAGTAACTTCTGCTTCCTTTTGCTCACTGAATACTCAGAATGCACAAGCCCAGAGTCTCCTGTCAGAGCCTTCAGGCACTGCTCTGCTGCTGGGTGTGTGTTGTAGATGCTCAGCCCAGGGTGGGGGAAGGTGAGTCTCATACATCTACAGCTAAATAGCAACTTTCCTGATGGTGCCAGTTCTCATCTCTCTCTCCCATATTTCAATTCCTCCATTTTCCCTAGGAAAGATGCCTCAGCTTAGGGAAGCAGGGGACTGAGACTGAGGCTGGTCAGGCTTCACTGTGCTGCCCAAGGAGAATGAACCACCCCACACACAGATCCTTGAGAGCTTGTCTTCTGTGCTCCATGCCCAAGTTAACAAGTGCTTGGGGGTGTCTCCACTATGATATAGATCAGAGAATCACCTGGGTTGGAAGGGACCTCTAAAGGTCATCCAGTCCAACCCCCCCTGCAGTCAGCAGGGACATCCTCAATTAGATCAGGTTGCCCAGAGCCCTGTCGAGCCTCACCTTGGATGTCTCTAGGGATGGGGCCCCAACCACCTCTCTGGGCAACCTGTTCCAGTGCTCAGCCACCCTCATTGTAAAGAACTTTTTCCTAAGATCCACTGAAGTTAGAGCACTCCAGCATTTCTGAAAGTACTTTGTGAATACATGTACATTTTAACATAGCTACACGAACACAGCAATTAGTGACAACTTCAACTTTCCTGCCATACTTGGTGTCCAAATAGCATGTGGACATGGCACTTCAGGACAGGATTTAATGGCCTTGGTGGTCTTAGGTTGATGGTAGGACTTGAGGAGCTTAGAGGCCTTTTCCAACCAAAAGAATTCTATGGTCCTACATCATTTACAGCCTTGCTGTGATCCTTCCTGCTGCAGGGGCTTGCTTTTCTCACTCAAGTTTTCTTTGAGCTAAATGAGGTGAGGTGATTCCTTGTCCCCACCTGTACTGTATCCAGGGCTGGTGTCCCCAGCACAAGAAGGACATAGAACTGTTGGAGCAGGTCCAGAGGAGGCCACAAAGATGATCAGAGGGATGGAGAACCTCCCTTATGTGCACAGGCTGGGAGAGTCAGGGCTGTTCAGCCTGGAGAAGAGAAGGCTCCAGGGAGACCTTAGAGCAGCCTTCCAGTACCTGAAGGGGCTCCAGGAGAGCTGGGGAGGGACTTTGGACAAGGGCTGAGAGTGACAGGATGAGGGACAATGGCTTTGAGCTGGGAGAGGGGAGATTGAGACTGGAGATTAGGGATAAATTCTTTAGAGTGAGGGTGGGGAGACACTGGAACAGGTTGCCCAGGGAGGCTGTGGCTGCCTCCTCCCTGGAGGTGTTCAAGGCCAGGCTGGATGAAGCCTTGAGCAACCTGGGCTGGTGGGAGGTGTCCCTGCCCATGGCAGGGGGGTTGGAACTGGATGATCTTTAAGGTCCCTTCCAACCCAAGCTGTTCAATGAATCTATGACAAATGATTTCCCTGTAGAAAATACCAAATAAGGACCAAGACATTAGTGGATTAATTCCAGAGTTGGTTCTGCTCCTGCTGTCCCTTCACTGGTACAAAGCCCTGTCCCATCTTCAGCCTTCCTACTGTGGAAGGAGACATCCAACCTGCACACACACTCAGGACACACACACCCTGGCACCTTGGCACAGGTGCCTGAGCACCTCCAGCACAGCTGCAAGAAGAGGAACAGGACCAACCTTGCAAGCCAGCTCCTTCCTGCAGCTGCCTGCAAGGACACCTGGCCCAGTGCCAGCAGCTGGAACAACCACGGCCCCGTGCGACCTGTGGGGCCAGGATGCTGCAAGGCTGCCTTAATGAGGGCTGGAGACGCCTCTGTGATCTCCAGATGAAAGCTGATTTACTGCTGCAAATTACTGCCCTCCTTCAGCTGGAGTCTATTATTTGCTGCTGTCCCTCGGTTTGACTCACACCACCTCCCGGATTTGGCACAGAGCAGGTTAAGGAGCAGGCTCTTCTCTCGGGGTGCTTTACATCTCCAGCCACCTGTGAGCTGCTCACAGCAGCCTTTGGAGGCAGCCTGGCCGTGCCCGTGCTTGGGTAACTCGGGCTGGGATTAGCACAGAACTGCAGCACCTTGGCACGTTGCTTAGCTGGTGCTTCAAGGCTGGACGTTCAGCAGGGTTGTTCATGCGGTGCTGGGGCAGCTGGGTGAACTTTAAGTCCTGCCACAGAGAGAAGAAACTGGATTATGCTGGACCTCTGCACTCAGGGCTGCCCCAAGGAAGGGGAGGAAGCCAGAGAGATCGAGACTGGGGCCCCTCAGTCTCCAGCTTCTCATCTCTGTTCCAAAATCTCCTGGGCAGGAATTACAAAGCAGGGGAGGTTCCTGTCTTTGTCAGGCATGTGGGAGGAAGGCATTTGCCCCTTTGCCCTCTGTGTCCCTACTCTGCTCTGGTGAGATCTCACCAGGTCCAGCTCTGGGGCTCCCAACAGAAGAAGGACATGGACCTGCTGGAGAGGGTCCAGAGGAGGCCACAAAGATAATCAGAGGGCTGAAGAACCTCTGCTTTGGAGGCAGGCTGAGAGTGTTGGTGCTGTTAAGCCTGGAGAAGAGAAGGCTCCATGGACAGCTTAGAGCAGCATTTCAATATCTGCAGGGGAGCTGTAGGCAGGCTGGGAGGGACTGTTCAGAAGGGGCTGTGGGCATAGGATGAGAGGCAATGGTTTGAAAGTGGAGCAGGGGAGGTGTAGGTTGGACATCAGGAGGAAGTCGTGCACAGTGAGGGTGGTAAGACACTGGAACAGGCTGCCCAGGGATGTGGTGAAGGCCCCATCCCTGGAGACATTCAAT
>NC_072026.1:23079884-23167384 GCF_027791375.1 Indicator indicator
AGGGCTGGGGAGGAGCAGCTGAGGGAGCTGGGGGTGTTTAGTGTGGAGGAGAGGAGGCTGAGGGAAACCTCATTGCTCTCTACAGCTCCCTGAGAGGAGGCTGCAGGAGATGGGGGTTGGGCTCTTCTCCCTAGGATCAGGTGATGGAATTGAGAAAAAAATGACCTGAAATTGTGCCAGGGGAGGTTTAGTTTGGAGATTAGGAAAAATGTCTTTGGTGCAAGAGTGGTCAGGGATTGGATCAGGCTGCCCAGGGAGGTGGTGGAGTCCCCATCCCTGGAGGTATTCAAGAAATGTGTGGCCATGGCACTTGGGGCCATGGTTTAGTGGCCACATCTTGGGTTGATGGTTGGAGTCAATGGTCTTAGAGGCCTTTTCCAACTGGAACAATTCTCTGATTCTATGATCCCTGAGCAGGGGGCAGATGAGGGCTTTTCTCCAAGCTCTTCAACTTGCTCAGATTAACCATTTCTGTTCAGCTTGATGTATCAGGACACTGTCTGAGAGAGCTACAAGATACAGCCCCTTTTAAGGAACTCTTTGGGTGCCATCAGAGTGGGACTTAGGTTCCACACAGCTTCTTCAACACCAAGCTGACTCTCTAATACAAGAGTGCCCTACTGGAAACAGCAGTGTGGAGACATCTCTGCTGAGTTTGGCTCAGCACAACACCCCCACAGAAGCCTCTGGCGTGCTGTAAAAATAATCAGCCACTCATGCATTGTTCTCATGGAACTTGACTTGGGAGAGACCCTGCACCACCTTACTGCCCACCCATTTACCTGCTTCTCAGCAGGGAACTCCCTTACATTTCATCAGGGATGGATTATTGGCCAGAAAAGCAGTTCAGTGTTAATTGGATGAGTATCAGCTGCTGGACTGTCAAAATGATTCTGCTAATTGGCAGTGAATCGATGATAAAGTTCTATTTCCCCTCCCACTCTCTGATGCCTCACAAGTTACCCAAAGTGAGGAGCACAGAATTCTATCAGACCTCCACAAGCCTTCCCTTTACTCTGCTCTGGTGAGACCCCTCCTCGAATACTGTGTTCAGGTCTGGTGTCCCCATCCTAAGAAGGACATGGAAGTGTTGGAGCCAGTCCAGAGAAGGGCCACAAAGATGATCCAAGGGCTGGAGAACTTCTGTCATCAAGAAGGGTGACCAGGGCTAGGGAAGTTCTTCTGCCCCTCTGCTCTGCCCTGCTGAGACCACAGCTGCAATCCTGTGTCCAGTGCTGGGCTCCCCAGTTCAAGAGAGACAGAGACCTGCTGGAGAGAGTCCAATGGAGAGCCAGGAGGATGCTTAGGGGACTTGAGCATCTCCCCTGTGAAGAGAGCCTGAGAGCCCTGGGGCTGTTTAGTGTGGAGAAGAGAAGGCTGAGAGGGATCTGATCAATGTCTATCAATAGCTGAGGGGTGGGGGTCAGGAGGAGGGGGCCAGGCTCTTTTGGGTGGTGCACAGTGATAAGACAAGGAACAACAGGTTCAAACTTGAACGTAGAAGATTTCAGCTCAACATGAGGAGAAACTTCTTTGGTGTGAGGGTGACAGAGCCCTGGAGCAGGCTGCCCAGGGAGGTTGTGGAGTCTCCTTCTCTGGAGACTTTCCAACCCCACCTGGATGCATTCCTGTGCAAACTACCCTAAGTGACTCTGCTCTGGCAGGGGGTTGGACCTGATGATCTCTGGAGGTCCCTTCCAGCCTCTGATACACTGTGACAATGTGGGACTAAAAGTACAGGCTGAGGGAGCTGAGGTTGTTCAGCCTGGAGAACAGAAGATTCCTGGGAGAACTTAGAGCTGCCTACCAGTAAATGAAGGGGCTCTAGGACAGATGGGGAGGGACTTTTCATAAGGGGGTCTGGAGAGAGTAAAAAGGGGAAATGATTTTAAGCTGAGGAAGAGTAGGTTTAGACTGGATCCTTGGAAGAAGTTCATCAGAATAAGGGTGGTGAGTAGGCTGCCCAGAGGGGTTGTGGATGCCTCATCCCTGAAGGTATTCAAGGCCAGGGTGGGTGAGGCCTTGAGCAACTGAGTCTGGTTGAGAAGCAACCCAGTGAGGTTGGAGCAGGTGATCTCTGAGGTCCCTTCCAACCTAAGCCATTCTGTGAGTCCACATTTTGGTTATTTCCCAGCTGTGCTTCCACAGAACCAAAGCCTTTTGTGCTCCTTGCCCTATCCCACCAGTGAGTGGGCTGGAGGTGCACCAAAAGCTGGGATGGGACAGAGCCAGTTTTGTGCCACTTTTTTTCCAGCCAGGAGGTCACTGATATTTATTGCAGCCATGGAACAGATCATTTGGACATGGAAAAGAGACAAGAAATCAATTAGCATCAATACATGTCTCCAGCCTGCTAACCTGCTCATACAAATACAAATGATTTCCCTATTGCCACCCCCTGGAACCATAGAAAGGTTTTGGTAGGAAAAGAGCTTAAAGATCATTGAGTCCAACTGACTTTACCAAGGCTGGTGCTAAACCATGGCCCTCAGCACCACATCTCTGCCTCTTTCAAACATCTCCAGGGATGGGCATTCAACCACCTCCCTGGGCAGCCTGTGCCAGGCTTTGAGAATCCTTTCTTCTAATCTCCAACCTAAACCAGTCCTGGTGCAACTTGAGGCCATTTCCTTTCCTCCTGTCACTGGTTATGGTGCTCAGGATGGGAAAAGACCCTGACCATCCTCCAAAGGGATGGAGAGAGCAGAAGGAAACACAAATGGGAACTTCAGGAAGAAAGCAGCAATTTGTTTGCAGGCAGTAAGGAGGATCTTGGCCTCACTAAGCACTGCACAGAGCTCACAAAGCATCAGCAGAAGAGCAGAAGAGCAACACTACTGAAACCAAGCCATAAAAGATGTGCTACCAACCCACGTGGCAAGCACAGCTTTCTTCCTACACCACTTCTGCTCTGTCAGGAGCAAGATGAAACACCTTGCCTAGCTCTTCTAAACCCCCTGCAACCAGGTGTCCTGTAACCACTGTCCCATGCTGAACCTCATGCTCTGGCCCAGGAAAGGAAAAATTTCCTGTCCCCAGGAACCCAGAACCACAAACCAAAATTCCTGTCTGACCAAGGGGAGTGCTGAGAAGGTGGTAGGATCTCTGCTGCAGGAACACTGGGAGATGATGAAGCTCCCTAGATGCTCCTTGCCATAGATAAAACACAGCCCTGGTCATCTTTGCTGCCATAGCATAGCAGTTCTTGGTGCCCAGACACTCCAGCAGGGTTTTTGGTAGAAAATACTCAGATTTGGGGGAGCAGGAGGGTGGAGGATGGATTTGTCTTCTTCTTGCAGCTACATCTAAGCTTTCTAGAAGCTGTAAAGCTCTGCAGCTTAGCCCAGGGAGCTGCAAAAAGCAAACCACTGAGGAGTTGTGTGGTGTGATGTGAAACCCATTCCTTTTGAATAGCATCTGAGCTCCCACTGGAGCTGTGCATAGAGGAAGGAACTGATCTGTACATGAGGGAGAAGCACAGCAGAGCAAGCAAAAAACATCCCTGTGCCGTGAGGAGGAACTTCTTTCATTTAAGGGTGACTGAGGCCTGGAGTTGGCTGCCCAGAGATGTGGTGGAGTCTCCATCTCTGGAGACTTCCAAAACCCACTTGGTTGTGTTCCTGTGTGACCTGTCCTAGGTGATCCTGCTCTGGCAGGGGAGTTGGACTGGATGATCTCCCTTTCAACCCCTCTGATTATGTGATACCCCCAGATATCATTGGAATGTGCCAGCACCCCAGTTCCTGCTGGACATCCCAGCACCCTGAGCTGGAAGGAGGATGGACAGTCAAAGCAGAGTGTGGCCAAGGGATGTCATGCCTAGGGAGGGCCCAGGGGGTGTTAAGAGTAACCAAAACCCAGAGCTGTTCAGGTGGCACCTTCCAGCCCAGGCTTTTTGCCTTGGCAAGTCCCTCCAGGCTTCCCAGAGGCTGTTTGCTATGTGAAGAAAATCTCTCTCCTCAGGTGAGGCACCTCACAGCCCCCGTGGGAAAGCCCATGCCTACACATCCAGGCTAAATCCCTCTTTATTTGGGAGCCAAGGCAAGAGGCTGGCAGGAGTCTTGGCAGGAGGCAGGCAGCCGCTCTGCTGCTGGGCTTCCCCCGGGGGAGAGACGCAGCCCACGGAGGCTGAGTCACAACGGAGACACCTTCACGTCTGCCAGCTCCTGCCTTGGCTCCTGCTCTCCAAATTCAAACCTTGCTGAGATCCTCAGCCCACTCAATCCCCTGCTCCTAGGGGGAGGAGGTGGCACAGAGCCACACAGTTTGGTCTGGAGCAGAAAGAGGGCAGGGTCTCACAGCTGGTTTCTGTGCGAGGGACACCAGGCTGCTTTGCACACACCAAGATGCTCAGACAGGAGGGACAGGAGGTATGTTCCCTTTGCCTGGCCTTCTGCAGGCAGCACTGCTCCTGGCTGGGCTTCTGCAGGCAGCACTGCTCCTGGCTGGGCTTCTGCAGGCAGCACTACTCCTGGCTGGGCTTCTGCAGGCAGCATTGCTCCTGGCTGGGCTTCTTCAGGCAGCACTGCTCCTGGCTGGGCTTCTTCAGGCAGCACTGCTCCTGGCTGGGCTTCTGCAGGCAGCACTGCTCCTGGCTGGGTTTCTGCAGGCAGCATTGCTCCTGGCCGGGCTTCTGCAGGCAGCACTGCTCCTGGCTGGGCTTCTGCAGGCAGCACTGCTCCTGGCTGGGCTTCTGCAGGCAGCACTGCTCCTGGTTGGGCTTCTTCAGGCAGCACTGCTCCTGGCTGGGCTTCTGCAGGCAGCACTGCTCCTGGCTGGGCTTCTGCAGGCAGCACTGCTCCTGGCTGGGTTTCTGCAGGCAGCACTGCTCCTGGCTGGGCTTCTGCAGGCAGCACTGCCCCTGGCCGGGCTTCTGCAGGCAGCACTGCTCCTGGCTGGGCTTCTGCAGGCAGCACTGCTCCTGGCTGGGCTTCTTCAGGCAGCACTGCTCCTGGCTGGGCTTCTGCAGGCAGCACTGCTCCTGGCTGGGTTTCTGCAGGCAGCACTGCCCCTGGCTGGGCTTCTTCAGGCAGCACTGCTCCTGGCTGGGCTTCTTCAGGCAGCACTGCTCCTGGCTGGGCTTCTGCAGGCAGCATTGCTCCTGGCTGGGCTTCTGCAGGCAGCACTGCTCCTGGCTGGGCTTCTGCAGGCAGCACTGCTCCTGGCTGGGCTTCTTCAGGCAGCACTGCTCCTGGCTGGGCTTCTGCAGGCAGCACTGCTCCTGGCTGGGTTTCTGCAGGCAGCACTGCCCCTGGCCGGGCTTCTGCAGGCAGCATTGCTCCTGGCTGGGCTTCTGCAGGCAGCACTGCTCCTGGCTGGGTTTCTGCAGGCAGCATTGCTCCTGGCCAGGCTTCTGCAGGCAGCACTGCTCCTGGCTTGCTTCTTCAGGCAGCACTGCTCCTGGCTGGGCTTCTGCAGGCAGCACTGCTCCTGGCTGGGCTTCTGCAGGCAGCACTGCTCCTGGTTGGGCTTCTTCAGGCAGCACTGCTCCTGGCTGGGCTTCTGCAGGCAGCACTGCTCCTGGCTGGGCTTCTTCAGGCAGCACTGCTCCTGGCTGGGCTTCTGCAGGCTGCATTTCTGCTGGCATCCTCACTAAGTGTACTGCACTTGGTGGGAGTGTTGGGAGCAATGTTGCCTGCACCCCACCTGCTCTCTTCCCTGCTGGCACTGCACCCACACACTGCAGGCAGGTTGTCCTCCAAAGTCCTCTGCATTTGCAGTTCACTCTGCCTCAAGGAATCACAGATTCATAGAATGGGTTAGTCTGGAAGGGATCTTCAAGATCATCCAGTTCCAGCCCCCTGCCATGGGCAGGGACACCTCCCACCAGCCCAGCTTGCTCAAGGCCTCATCCGACCTGCCCTTGAACACCTCCAGGGAGGAGGCAGCCACAGCCTCCCTGGGCAACCTGTGCCAGTGTCTCCCCAGCCTCACTGGAAAGAATTTCTTCCTAATCTCCAGTCTCAATCTCCCCTCTTCCAGCTGTCTGCCCCCACACCAGTAGACTCTATAAAAAAACCCCAACCCTAAATAAATTAGAAAGAAAGCTTCTTGCAGACATTTGAAGGATACTTTCGTCCAGGACCGAGATGCTCCTCACAGTTACCTTCCTGCATCAAATCCCTCAAGGGCTTTGCAGCCCTGGTTCACACTGAGCATCTGCTCAGCCTGAGCACTTGGTGATTCACCATCCCCAGCACACCCTAAGTGATTCTGCACAGCTCTGCTCTTCCTGTCAATCCGTCTCCTTGCGTACAGACAGCCAGAGAGTGAGCAGAGCTCTCTGTCAGTGGGCAGATTAATAATACATTTATTTTCTCCATGCATCATGAGGAAGAGGAAGAGTTGTAATTCAAGAGCCTCCCTGAGAGTTTGGCAAATTCTGCACGACAGGAGAGGAGAGCAGGAAAGGAGCTTTGTTGCCTCAGCTCTCTGTAGCTGGTTGCCACTCTGTGTTTTAATGTAACATTTAAAAGGTGCACAAAGAACTGCGTTGTCCTGTAAGTACCAAGGGAAGATATGAAACCAAACAGGGCAGCACTTTTCATCAGCTCTCAGGAGCAGGAGATAGCAGCAAAATGTGGCTCTCTTAAGGCACTGAGGGCTCCCCAGTGTCTCGAAGAAAGAGGTTTATTCGAGCACCCAGAAGGGGTCTGAATTGGAGTGCATCTCCACGGCGCTGCAGAGCAGGGCTGGTCGCCAAATCACAGAATGGTTAAGGTTGGAAGGGACCTTAAAGACCACCCAGTTCCACCCCCCCTGCCATGGGCAGGGACACCTCCCACCAGCCCAGCTTGCTCAAGGCCTCATCCAGCCTGGCCTTCAACACCTCCAGGGAGGAGGCAGCCACAACCTCCCTGGGCAGCCTGTGCCAGTGTCTCCCCACCCTCACTCTAAAGAATTTCTTCCTCATCACCAGCCTCAATCTCCCCTCTTCCAACTCAAAGCCATTGTCCCTCCCAACCTCTGCTTTAACTCCCCAGCTCTGCTTTAACTCCCTCAGGTACTGGAAGGCTTCTCTAAGCACCTTCTCCCCAGAACCTTCTCTTCTTCGGGCTGAACAACCTCAACTCTCTCAGCCTGTCCCCATAGGGGAGGTTCTCCACCCTCTGATCATCTTCATGGTTGCCTCTGGACTCTCCCCAACAGTTCCATGTCCTTCTTGTGCTGTGTAGGGAAGGTTCTTCAGCCCTTTTATCATCTTTGTGGCCTCCTCTGGACCTGCTCCAACAGCTCCATATCATTCTTGTGCTGGGGACACCAGAACCCACCAGTAGTGCAGAAGAGGTCTCAGCAGAGCAGAGCAGAGCAAAGCAGAGCAGAGGGGCAGAATGCCTTCCCTTGTCCTGCTGCTCACTGCTTTTGATGGAACCCAGGACATGGGCTGCCTTCTGGGCTGCAAGTGACCACTGCTGGCTCATGGTCTGTGACACCAGGGAAGGTCTGGTTGTCCTGCACTGCCCTTTTTGTGGAGACACATCTGCTTGGCAAGTGGAACACAGGCTTTGAGTGGCGAGAAATTATGAATCTAAGCAGCCAAGGCAGAAAGCTGAGAATGCCAGGAGTAACTGGTGTTACTTCAGAGCTTGCAGGCAGCAATATGGTAACTCCTGCCTGTCCCTGCACTGTCCCCTGCTGCCTTTTCCACTGGCAAGGCTCTCCCTGATACCCCCAAGCTTGCCCTTCTAAGTTGGATTTCTCTTCCCATCTCCTCTTAACCTCTCAGCTTCCTAAAGTTTCCCCAATGCCTGAATGAAAAGGATGAGGCAGGACCATTGCACACTGCATTTCTTGTCCTCTTGTCTTGGTTCAGCACCACTTGATCACTGGTGTTCCCATTTAGGGAAGGAATTTGTCGTGTAAAAAGCCAAAGCCATGTCTCACAGCCCTTTTATCTCTATCTCTATCTCTATCTCTATCTCTATCTCTATCTCTATCTCTATCTCTATCTCTATCTCTATCTCTATCTCTATCTCTATCTCTATCTCTATCTCTATCTCTATCTCTCTCTCTATCTCTATCTCTATCTCTATCTCTATCTCTATCTCTATCTCTATCTCTATCTCTATCTCTATCTCTATCTCTATCTCTATATCTCTATCTCTATCTCTATCTCTATCTCTATCTCTATCTCTATCTCTATCTCTATCATCATCTCTATCATCATCTCTATCTCTATCTCTGTCTCTGTCTCTATCTTTATCTCTCTCACTCTCTCTCTCTCTCTCTCTCTATCTCTAAGTCTCTCTCTCCCTCTCTCTCTCTGTCTCTGTCTCTTATCTCATCTCTATCTCTACCTCCATCTCATCTCTCTCTCCATCTCATCTCTCTCTTTCTTATCTGTATCTATATCTGTATATCTACCTATCTATCTCCTACCTTGTTTGCACATTCACCTACTTTCAAACCAAGGGAAGAAGAAAAAGAAAAGATTTTCTGCTAGTGGTGTTGCTTTCCATGTCTGATGGGCGGGTACCAGCCAGGGTGATAATGAAGGCACGTAGGGATGTGTTAATCCAAACCACTCAGAGAAAGGCACAGGTTGGGACTAGCCATTGATACCTCTCTTTCTTCACAGGTATGTTTTTTTTTTCTGCTTTTTGAAACCTCAAGAAGAGGAAAATGCAGAGAAATAAGAACTAAAATTACCATCAGATCGTTTGCACTTCAGAGAGCAGCTCTGAGCTTGTCTAGCCAAGCACATAGGACCAGCAAGGTCCTCCTTTCCTTAGGGCTGTGCAAACTGGAGCAAAGCCAGCAACGAGAGGAAAACCCAAAGTAAGATATGCAGACAGGGATACAAGGGGAAAAGCTGAGCTCATGGCTTGGCCAAGAGGCCCTCAAGCTAACCTGACCAAGAAACTGTCTTTCACAGAGTCACAGAATCATAGCATCAGAGAACTGCTGAAGTTGGAAGAGACATTTGAGATCATCAAGTCCAAAGGAAAAACCCAAGGCATAGGAGTCAGGAAGTGCTGAGTGCTGGGAGGCCACTCTGAACCTCTCTCCCTTGCTCTCCAGGTGACAAAGGCCACCCTGGGCTCCTTGCTGAGCACAGCCAGCAGTGCACATTTCTTGATTTCCTTTCTGGGGAGACTTTGATATCTCACACAAGTTTTGAGTCAGTCTCAGCCAAGTTTGAGGAAAATGGTTGATCAGAGGTAAGCCTGAAAGCCAGGTGGTTGTGGTGCAAGCAGGGCTGGCTTCAGTGAAGCTGTGCCCTCCTACTGGCCCTGTGTTGGTGCTTCGATGCACAGCTGGGTCACTGAAGCTCCTCTCTACCAAAGGTTAACCTGGAGTGAGGCACCATGATCTGGAGCCACACAAAGTACCTGAGAAGCTGTGATGTGACACAGCAAAGTCTGTGCCTCTGAGTCCTATCTTGGAATCATAGAACTGTTGAGGGTGGAAGAGACCTTTGAGATCATCAAGTCCAAGCCCTTGCCTACAGCTCACAATGCCACCACTGCTGCTAAGTCACTGCCACTAAACCATGTCCCTCAGCACCACATCCATGAGTCTTTTAAATCCCTCCAGGGATGGTGACTCCACTATCTCCCTGGGCTGCCTGGGACAGTGCCTGAGAACCCTTGCTGGGAGACATTTCTCCTAATGTCCAACCTGAAGCTCCCCTGGTGCAGCTTGAGGCCATTTCCTCTCATTCTATCATCTGATACTAGGGAGAAGTGACCAAGCCTCACCTCACTCCAACCTTTCAGTGAGTTGTAGAGAGCAATGAGACCTCCCCTCAGCCTCCTCCTGCCAGCTGCTGAACTGAGACCAGAGATGCTGTCTGCCTAAGTACTAAAATCACTTTTCTTTTAAAAACTGATAAAAGTGACAGCCTAGGGTGATGTTATTCTGCCAACAGGCACTGTAAGTCATGCCGATATCCTATGAAGACAGCCCCTGCATTACATAAGACCTTGCAAGACACGCTGAGTCCTCATGGCATCATGCAGAAACCAGATGCCATAGGTATCATACAGTCATAGAATCTATCATCTCTATCTCTACGTATCTCTCTATCTCTATCTCATCTCTATCTCTACCTCCATCTCATTTCTCTCTCTATCTCATTCTCTCTCTCTTATCTGTATCTATATCTGTATATCTATCTATCTATCTATCTATCTATCTATCTATCTATCTATCTATCTATCTATCTATCTATCTATCATCTCCTACATTGATGGTTTGGGTTGGAAGGGACCTCCAAAGGTCATCCAGTCCCTGCATTCAGCAGGGACATCCTCCACTACATCAGGTTGCCCAGAGCCCCGTCGAGCCTGACCTTAATTATTTCCAAGGATGAGGCCTCAGGTACCTCCTTGGGCCAGCTCTTCCAGTGTTCCACCACCATCCTGGTAAAGAACTTGTTCCTAACATCCTATCTAAATCTCCTTTCATTTCAAATCATCATCTCTCATGCTATCACTGCAGCCTTTTGTTAAAGGTCCCTCTGCAGCCTTCTTGTCGCCCCCTTCAGATACCAGAAGGTTGCTATTAGCTCTTCCCGAAGTCTTTTCTCCTCAAACCCCAATTTTTAAGGAACTAAATTTAGCCAGGGGGATAAACTACAGCTTTCAACCTGCTTGCACCATCAGGAACCTTTCTGCTCATGACCCATCATTATTGCCTCCTCAGCTGTGCTTATGTTGGATGCTGTTGGGTCATCATCTGAGGCAGCCATTCCACTGGTGTTTCAATTACAAAGCTCCTTTGCAGAGATTAATAACACAACTCATGCTTACAGCCAAGAAGCAATTTCCACCACCCCACGCTCCCCACCCCCCTTCAAAATTTCATTAAAGTCTGCTGATAGAGCAAAAGGCACACTGACTTTATTTTTTTTTTTTGGTACTTTCAGATGCTACTTCCATATTCTCTCATCAGAGAGAATCTTTGCTCCAGGCAGTTAGGTCCTAGCTGGGACTGGGTTATTCCTGACTTTTACCATTGCAAAGAAAACACAGATCCTACATGGCCCAAATAGCTCTGCAAGAAGTCTGGGCAGCAGCAGTGGGTTTTTTTCTGCTGTAGCAATGGCTATAGTCTACAGAGTCATTGTATGAGACCCAACAAGGCCAAGAGCTGGGTCCTGCATCTGGGTTGAAACTACCCCAGGAACACTCCAAGCTTGGGGCAGAGTGGCAGGAAAGTGCCCAGCAGAGAAAGACCTGGGGGTATTGGTTGGCAACTGGCTGAAAATGAGCCAATGTCTGTCCATGTGGCCAACAAGACCCCCAGCATCCTGGCCTGGACTGTGACTGGGCACACAAGAGAGAGGCTCTTAGCCCTCTCTGAGCCAAGGACAAGCTCCAGACTGTGACTGGGCACACAAGAGAGAGGCTCTTAGCCCTCTCTGAGCCAAGGACAAGCTCCAGACTGTGACTGGGCACACAAGAGAGAGGCTCTTAGCCCTCTCTGAGCCCAGGGCAAGCTCCAGACTGTGACTGGGCACACAAGAGAGGTCCCTTAGCCCTCTCTGAGCCCAGGGCAAGCTCCAGACTGTGACTGGGCACACAAGAGAGGTCCCTTAGCCCTCTCTGAGCCAAGGACAAGCTCCAGACTGTGACTGGGCACACAAGAGAGAGGCTCTTAGCCCTCTCTGAGCCCAGGGCAAGCTCCAGACTGTGACTGGGCACACAAGAGAGAGGCTCTTAGCCCTCTCTGAGCCGAGGACAAGCTCCAGACTGTGACTGGGCACACAAGAAAGAGGCTCTTAGCCCTCTCTGAGCCAAGGACAAGCTCCAGACTGTGACTGGGCACACAAGAGAGGTCCCTTAGCCCTCTCTGAGCCAAGGACAAGCTCCAGACTGTGACTGGGCACACAAGAGAGGTCCCTTAGCCCTCTCTTAGCCAAGGATAAGCTCCAGACTGTGACTGGGCACACAAGAGAGAGGCTCTTAGCCCTCTCTGAGCCAAGGACAAGCTCCAGACTGTGACTGGGCACACAAGAGAGAGGCTCTTAGCCCTCTCTGAGCCAAGGACAAGCTCCAGACTGTGCCTGGGCACACAAGAGAGAGGCTCTTAGCCCTCTCTGAACCAAGGACAAGCTCCAGACTGTGACTGGGCACACAAGAGAGAGGCTCTTAGCCCTCTCTGAGCCAAGGACAAGCTCCAGACTGTGACTGGGCACACAAGAGAGAGGCTCTTAGCCCTCTCTGAGCCAAGGACAAGCTCCAGACTGTGACTGGGCACACAAGAGAGAGGCTCTTAGCCCTCTCTGAGCCAAGGACAAGCTCCAGACTGTGACTGGGCACACAAGAGAGAGGCTCTTAGCCCTCTCTGAGCCAAGGACAAGCTCCAGACTGTGACTGGGCACACAAGAGAGAGGCTCTTAGCCCTCTCTGAGTCAAGGACTGCTCGAATCATAGCCACAGCCCCTGGGGAGATACCGGACAGAGGAGCAAGTGGTGAGTCCCCTACCAGTCTGCCATGGAATCCCATTTGTGGGAAACCCTCAGCTCACAGCACCTGTATGGCCACTTTGAATTGCTGTGTTGGAAAGGTTAGACCTGTGCTTAAATCATTTAACTGTCTTTAGATGTGGAGTGTAAAACCCAAAACATAATGATTGAACCTTGTGAATACTTGTTTTGTAGGTAAGGTAGGGTGGTGTTTGAAGATATCACTGCCCAAGACATAAGTTGTATAAAAATAGACATTTTTATTACCCCCGTGAGGGATGGTCCAGCAAAAAGGTAGCAGCAGGGGTTGGGTGAGCAACCTCATCTCATCTAATGCATTCCCAGCACTGGTTTAACCCCTCAGTCTAAAGAGCTTTTGGTGTTGTGTGGTGTCCTTTATGAAAGGTGCTGGAACAGGTTGCATAGGGAGGTGATGGAGCCACCCTCCCTGGAGGTGTTCAACAAACAGGTGGGCATGGTACCTGGGGACATGGTTTAATGGCCCTGGTGGCCTTAGGCTGAAGGTTGGACTTCATAGTCTTTGAGGTCTTTTCCAACAGAAATCATTCTATGAAAGCTCTCAACCTCAGGGAGATGCCAGCAGAGTTATTTCCAAACTGCCCTGTGCTGAAAGGTTCATAGAATCATAGAATCAGTCAGGGTTGGAAGGGACCACAAGGATCAGCCAGTTCCAACCCCCTGCCATGGGCAGGGACACCTCACACTACAGCAGCCTGGCCAGAGCCTCATCCAGCCTGGCCTTGAACACCTCCAGGGATGTGGCCTCAAAAACCTCCCTGCACAACCCATTCCAGGCTCTCACTACTCTCATGGGGAAGAACTTCTTCCTTACATTCAGTCTGAATCTCCACACTTCCACCTTTGTTCCATTCCCCCCAGTCCTGTCACTGTCTGAGAGCCTAAAAAGTCCCTCCCCAGCTTTCTTGGAGCCCCCTTCAGATCCTGGAAGGCCACAAGAAGGTCACCTCGGAGTCTTCTCCTCTCCAGACTGCACAGCCCCAACTCTTTCAGTCTGTCTTCATAGGAGAGGTGCTCCAGCCCTCTGCTCATCCTGGTGGCCCTTCTCTGGACACCTTCCAGCATGTCCATAGCCCTCTTGGAACAGAGGCTCCAGAACTGGATGCAGTACTCCAGGTGGGGTCTCAGCAGAGCTGAGCAGAGGGGCAGAATCCCCTCCCTGGCCCTGCTGGCCACACTTCTCTTGATGCAGCCCAGGCTCTGCTTGGCTCTCTGGGATGCAAGTGCTCACTGACAGCTCCTGTTGAGCTTCTCATCCCCCAGCACCCCCAAGTCCCTCTCCTCAGGGCTGCTCTCCAGCCAGTCCCTGCCCAGCCTGTATTGGTGCTTGAGATTTCCTTGACCCAGCTGCAGGACCTTGCCCTTGGTCTTGTGGAACCTCCTGAGGTTGGCTTGTGCCCAGCTCTGCAGCCTGTCCAGGTCCCTCTGGATGGATCCCTTCCCTCCAGCTGTCTGCTGCACCACACAGCTTGGTGTCATCAGCAAACCTGCTGAGGGTGCACTCAATGCCTAAGGACATTGCAGTGCCTGTTCCTGGCCCAATTTATCAGGCGCATTTGGAATATTCTTCCAATTCTTATTTTTTTTTCTCTTTTCTTCCCTCCCTCTGGGTCTTTTCCTGGGCTTGAGTTCAGTTTCAGTATCTTTTGTCTTGCTTTGCCTGAATAGGCAATAGAAAGATTCCCTAAGACCCTGCCAGGATTAAAAAAACCCAAAACTTGTTAACGTAATAGCAGCATCTTGGGAATTAATTTTGAAGCCACCAAGGGCTTTCTGTTCCTTCCAAGCTGCCTCAGCAGCTCAGTTCTCAGTGCTCTGGCAAAGATGCCATCTCATTTTCCCAACAGAGTCATGGAAAAGGGTCCAGACCCACCTGGTTCACATGAAAAGATGGCTGCATACATATAAAAATTAGTAAAAATCTACTAAACAGGACAAAGCCAACGATAGAGGCAAAATTCCAGCCCATTCCTAACATTCACCTGGGTGGGGGACATGTGGGTGTCTCACCTATAGCCTTTTAGGGAAGACCTTAAGCTAGCAGATCTCTAATCACTGCTCCAGAGCAGCAGCCAACATTGGGATTTTTGCATTTCCCATCTCCAGGGTGAGAGCTGTCAAAAAGTGAAGCATTTCCCCTCACAATCACTATGGCTGGAAAAGACCTTCAAGATCATTACCCTCAACCACTCCCTCACTTTACTGGAGCCACTACTGCACCATTTCCTTGAGCACCATATCTAGATGGCTTTTAAATGCAGCCAGGGATAGGGATTCAAGCACCCCCCTGGGCAGCCTGTTCCAGTCTTTGAGAACCCTTTCAGTGTGGAAGTTTTCCTTTATATCCAACCTAAACCTTCCTTGGTATAAGTTGAGGCCACGTCCTCTTGTGCTGTCGATTGTGAGGTGTGGGGAGAGACCAGCACCACCTCTCTACAACCTCCTCTCTACAAGCCTCCTCTTCTGAAGACTAACCAACCCCAGTTCCCTCAGCCACTCCTCTCCAGACCTGTTCTCCAGATTTTTCACCAGCTTCCCTGCCTTTCCCTGGACCTGTTCCAGTACCTCACCACCCCTCTTATGGTGCTTATATTTTGCTTTAGAAAGATCAGGAGTCAAACTGCTCTTTGTAGGAAGAGTGGAGAGCTGAGCCTCGTGGTGTTCCTCAGGTGCCAGCAAGCACAAGACCTTGTTTTGGGGAAGGTTGTTGGAAAAGTGGGCTTCTGGAACAGATCACAGGCTCACAGGATGTTAGGGGCTGGAAGGGACCTCTGGAGATCATCAACTCCAACCCTCCTGCCAGAGCAGGACCATAGAAGCTATTGCAGGTTGCACAGGAACACATCCAGATGGGGCTGGAAAGGCTCCAGAGAAGGAGACTCCACAACCTCTCTGGGCAGCCTGCTCCAGGGCTCTGGGACCCTCCCAGTGCAGAAGTTCCTCCTCATGTTGAGGTGGAACCTCCTGTGCTGCAGTTTCCATCCATTGCCCCTTGTCCTATTCCAGGGTGCAACTGAGCAGAGCCTGTCCCTGTCCCCTCCCTCCTGACCCCCAGCCCTCAGATATTTACAGACTTTTATTAAAACCCCTCTCAGTCTTCTCCTCCCCAAACTAACCACCCCCAGGGCTCTCAGCCTCTTCTCCCCAGGCAGTGCTCCAGTCCCTTCAGCATCCTTGGAGCCCTCCCTCAGACTCTCTCCAGCAGATCCCTGTCCCTCCTGAACTGGGTAGTCCAAAACTGGATAAAATATTCCAGGTGAGGTCTCAGCAGGGCAGAGCAGAGGGGGAGCAGAACCTCCCTAGCCCTGCTGGCCACACTTTTCTTGATACACCCCAGGCTCCCATTGGCCTTCTTGGCCACCAGGGCACATTGCTGTCCCATGCAGAACTTGTTGTCCACCAACACTCCCAGGTCCTTCTCTGTGAGGCTGCTCTCCAGCAGATCACCTCCTAACCTGTCCTGCTGCAGATGGGCATTCAAACAACAGCACCAGCTCATGCAGAGCTCCTGGGGTGGGTGCCAGTGCCCCCAGCATGCAGGCCCCCGTGTCTTTCTGAGGAAGATGCAAATCCAGGAGAGAAAATTTAAGCCTAGATGTGATTATCTGCTGTGCATAGACTCTTGGAGGTGACCCATGGACCTCCAGAAGGTGGCCTGAACCACAGCTTGAAAAATCTCATGGCCTTGCTTCTGATGTTGGCATGATCTTTGTAGCAACACAGGCATGAGCAGAGGACATGAACACAGGCCATGAAATCTCTTTTTTCTTTGGTGAGAAGCCTGAAGCAGAGGACATTGAGATACTTGAACGTGTCCAGAGAAGGGCAACGAGGCTGGGGAGAGGTCTGGAGCACAGCCCTGGGAGGAGAGGTTGAAGGAGCTGGGGGTGTTGGTTACCATCTAAATCACAGAATTTATTAAAAACAATGCAAAAAATACAGAAGCACAGAAAGGTGGGGGTTGGAACTGAGAGAGAGTTTGGGCTGTTCAGAGTGGAGGAGAGAAGGCTCCAGGGAGACCTTAGAGCAGCCTTCCAGGACCTGAAGGGGCTCCAGGAGAGCTGGGGAGGGACTTTGGACAAGGGCTGGGAGTGACAGGATGAGGGACAGTGGCTTTGAGCTGGGAGAGGGCAGATTGAGACTGGAGATGAGGAAGAAATTCTTTCCAGTGAGGGTGGGGAGACACTGGCACAAGGTTGCCCTCCTCTTCTTCAGAGAAGGGCCACAAGGCTGGGGAGGGGTCTGGAGCACAGCCCTGTGAGGAGAGGCTGAGGGAGCTGGGGGTGTTCAGCCTGCAGAAGAGGAGGCTCAGGGCAGACCTCATTGCTCTCTACAACTACCTGAAGGGAGGTTGTAGCCAGGTGGGGGTTGGGCTCTTCTCCCAGGCACCAAGGGATAGAACAAGAGGACACAGTCTCAAGCTGTGCAGGGGAAGTTTAGGCTGGAGGTGAGGAGAAAGTTCTTCCCAGAAAGAGTAATTGGCCATGGGGTGGAGTCACTGTGCCTGGAGGTGTTCAAAAAAAGCTTGGATGTGGCACTTGGAGCCATGGTTTAGTTCTCAGGAGGTGTTGGGTGATAGGTTGGACTTGATGATCTCTGAGGTCTTTTCCAACCTGCTTGATTCTGGGATTCTGTGATTCAGAGAGCCAACAGATCTGTCAGGGGTTCACAGCAGTGGGCTGTGGCACACCTCAGCATCACACAGCCAGCTTGGCAGTGCCACTGGGAGCCAACCAGCTGTGCTGCTGTGTCACACAGGATAACCCAGCCCAGCTTCAGCAAAGGCAAAACCACCTTATTAAATCACAGCCATGGTACTGAATCACCACCTGGGTGCACTTTCAGAAGCACAGTAGCTCATTGTTTGGCTAATTCAGCAGCTGAATTGTGCTGGAAAGTCAACTTCTCTTTGTAGGTATGCAGCAAGAAGAGTGTGGTCAGTAGGTTGAGCGAGGTTCTCCTCCTCCTCCTCTTTGCCCTGGTGAGGCCTCATCTGGGATGCTACATCCAGTTCTGAGCTCCCTTAGTTTGAGAAGGACAAGGAACTATTGGAGATAGTCCAATAGAGTCCCACTAAGATGCTGTGGACCCTGAAGCATCTCCCTTAGAAGAAGAGGTTGAGACACCTGTGGCTACTTAGCCTGGAGAAGGGCAGGCTGGGAGGGAGAGTGTCAGGAGGATGGAGCCAGCCTCTTCTCATTGGTGTCCACAGACAGAACAAGGGACAATGGACTGGACACAAACCGGACCACAGAAGGTTCCATGTAAACAAAAGGAATAATCCTTCACTTTGAGGGTGGCAGAGCCCTGGTGCAGGCTGTCCAGAGAGATTGTGGAGTCTCCTTCTCTTTGAGGCATTCAAAACCCACCTGGACACTGCGATCCTGGGCAATCTTCTCTGGGTCACCCTGCTCTGGATGATCTTCAGAGGTCCCCTCCAACCTCTGCCATGCTGGGGTTCCATGATTTGGATGTTTCAAGCAAGACAAAGCCATGAGAGCTAAGATCTGCCCAAGCTGGTGTGATTGATTACCCAAACAAGCCACAAGTATTGAAGAAGTGTTCCGAAACCACATCGCTTTCATCAGGTTTTAAGAGAACAGTTGTGGGGGGCTGGAGGGGGGGAATTAATTAATTAATTACACCCTGAAACATTTCACTGATTGAATCCCTGACCCCAGCCCTTGTAAGGTCATCCAGTGATGGATTAGTGCTCCGTGGAGCCTCACAAATGGCATTTGCACCGGGAAGCTCATCGTAAGAGACGCCAGGTCACGTAAATCATCAGAAACAAACACAAGCATCCATCAGGAAAAAATGCAGATAGTCATCACAGGCAGCAGAGAGGAGCTGAATTATTATGCAACAATTTATTTTGACTGTTAAAATGCAAAGAGGTGACACAAAACCTGTCCTTTAAACCCAGGTAAACTACGAGCACTCCCACGAGAGGTTTCCTTTCACCTCTGCAGTATGCCCTGGGTGCAATACAGCACCTGGAAAACAAAGGAGGGGGGGGGGGGGGAATGGGGGAAAAAACCCCACCACAACAATGATCCCTTTTTTTTTTTTTGGGGGGGGGGTGTCTTCAGAGCTTTGGTTTTATTGAAGAAAGAGCTGTGCTTCCTAGGTTTGAATAATCAATGCAAGATAGGAGGAAACAGAGCGCAATTGCTGCATGGGTGTCATTCCTTACTGATTCTTTCTGCTTGGAGAGGACAAGAGAAAGTTCTGCTTCTTCTTCACAAGCAATTTGTTTTGTGTGTAGGGAGATGCACTAAACAGTTTGGGGTTCTCAAGAAGAGAAAACCAAGCAGCAGGAGATACTAAACACAGGGGACTATTACAAGAAGGATCTGGAGGTGTTGGAGCATGGCCAGAGAAGGGCCACGAGGATGAGCAGAGGGCTGGAGCTGCTCTGCTATGAGGACAGCCTGAGAGAGTTGGAGCTGTTCAGTCTGGAGAAGAGAAGGTTCTGAGGTGACCTTCTTGTGGCCTTCCAGGATCTGAAGGGGGCTCCAAGAAAGCTGCAGAGGGACTTTTGAGGGTGTCAGGGAGTGATAAGACTGTGGGGGATGGAGCAAAACTAGAAGTGGGGAGATTGAGATTGGATATTAGGAAGAAGTTTTACACCTTGAGGGTGGTGAGAGACTGGCACAGGTTGCCCAGGGAGGTGGTGGAAGCCTCATCCCTGGAGGTTTTTACAGCCAGGCTGGATGTGGCTGTGAGCAACCTGCTGTGGTGTGAGGTGTCCCTGCCCATGAACAGAGAGTTGGAACTGGCTGAACCTTGAGGTCCCTTCCAACCCTAACAATTCTATGATTTTATGATTACCACCCTCCAAATGGCAGGGCAGGAACCCACTCAGCTGTTTCCAATACCATCCATGATTCCAGGCTGTAGGCCAGCTTCTGCTGGAGTTTATTTCTGGAGTGCATTAAGATTGTGGCCAGTAGGTCAAGGGAGGTTCTCCTCCCCCTGTACTCTGCCCTACTGAGATCACATCTGGACTATTGTGTCCAGTTCTGGGCTCCCCAGTTCAAGAGGGACAGGGAACTACTGGAGAGAGTCCAACAAAGGACTACAAAGGGACTGGAACCTCTGTGTGATGAGGAAAGCCTGAAGCACCTGGGGCTGTCTAGTCCAGAGAACAGAAGGCTGAGAGGAGAAATGGAGAAATATCCCTGGAGATACTCAAAGTGAGGCTTGACAGGGCTCTGGGCAACCTGATCTAGTTGAGAATGTCCCTGCTGACTGCAGAGGTGGTTAGACTGGATGACCTTTGAGATCATTAACTCCAACCTATCACCCAACACCATCTGATCAACTAAACCATGGTACTGAGTGCCTCATCCAGGCTCTTTTTAAACACTTCCAGGGGTGGTAACTCCACCACCTCCCTGGGCAGCCCACCCCAAAGGCCAATTACTCTTTCTGGGAAGAATTTCTTCCTCACCTCCAGCCTAAACCTCCCCTGGCACAGCTTGAGACTGTGTCCTCTTGTTCTGATGTTGGTTGCCTGGGAGAAGAGACCAACCCCCACCTGGCTACAGCCTCCCTTCAGGGAGTTGTAGAGAGCAATGAGGTCTGTCCTGAGCCTCCTCTTCTGCAGGCTGAACACCCCCAGCTCCCTCAGCCTCTCCTCACAGGGCTGTGCTCCAGATCCCTCCCCAGCCTTGTTGCCCTTCTCTGGACACCTTCCAGCATCTCAACATCTTTCTTAAACTGAAGGGCCCAGAACTGGACACAGCACTCACGGTGTGGTCTAACCAGTGCTGAGCACAGGTCAGAATGACTTCCCTGCTCCTGCACACTATTCCTCACTATTCCTTTTCACTTCTGAAAAGTTCAGTGCCACAACATTTAAAGGGCACCAGTTCAGAGCAATAGCATGAAGAAAGCCAGCAGGTCAGAAAGGAGTTTTCGGAGCCTTCATACAAGATAGAAGCAGAGCTGGTGGGTCCCATTTGCAGGTGGGACACAGACTTTTGGTGCTGAAACACTTCAAAGGTCTGTACTGGGACCTGTGCTGTTTAATGTTTTTATCAATGACACAGTGAGATTGAATGCCCCATAAACAGTGTGCAGATGACACCAAGCTGAGTGGTGTTGTCCATACACCACAGGGACAGGATGGCATCCAGAGGGACCTGGACAGGCTGGAGATGTGTCCCAGGTGAACCTCATGAGGTTCAACAAGAGCAAGTGCAGGGCTCTGCACCTGGGCTGGAACAATCCTCACTGTCAATACAGACTGGGGGAGGAGGGGAGAGAAAACAGCCCTGAGGAAAAGGACTTGGGGGTGCTGGTGGGGGAGAAGCTGGAGAGAAAGCAGCCCTGAGGAAAAGGACTTGGGGGTGCTGGTGGGGGAGAAGCTGGCCAGGAGCAGGCAGTGTGAGCTTGCAGCACAGAAGGCAAATCACAGCCTGGGCTGCATCCAAAGCAGCATTGCCAGCAGAGCCAGAGAGGTGATTCTGCCACTTTGCTCTGCTCTGCTGAGGCCTCCCCTGGAGTGCTGTGTGCAGGTCTGGAGCCCTCAATACAGGAAGGACCTGGACCTGATGGAGAGGGTCCAGAGGAGGGTCATGAAAATGATCAGGGGATTGGAGCAGCTCTGCTGTGAGGCCAGGCTGAGGGAGCTGGGGGTGTCCAGCCTGGAGAAGAGAAGGCTCTGGGGAGACCTAAGAGCAGCCTGCCAGGACCTGAAGGAGGCTACCAGAAGGCTGGAGAGAGACTGTTTGCAAAGGCCTGCAGGGACAGGACCAGGGGCAATGGCTTCAAACTAGAGCAGAGCAGATTGAGATTGGATGTGAGGAAGAAGTTCTTCACTATGAGGGTAGAATAACACTAGAACATGTTGCCCAGGGACATGGTTGGGGCCCCATTCCTGGAGATATTCAAGGTGAGGCTGGAGAGGGCTCTGGGCAACCTGCTCTAGTTGGGGATGTCCCTGCTGACTGCAGAGGGGCTTGGACTGGATGAGCTTTGGAGGTCCCTTCCGGCCTGGACCATCCGGCCTATGATCCATCTCACTCCCCTAGACCACTTTGGGCAAGCACAGCACATCTTCCTGAGCAATGTGGGTTCCTTCCAAGAGGCAGAGGCTAATGTTCAATGAGTCACTTCTCCTCTTAGTCTTGTTCCATCTCTGACTGCTGTAAATCACTCGGCTCTCCTTCTACAAGTGCCGCATCGGGAGGCAGGCACCGAAAATTACCAATAATAGGCCAGGCTGTGAGTTGTGGAAAGTGAAGGCAATATCCCTCCTGTTACCTGGAAGTTGTTTGTTTGATGGAAAGGAAGAGCTGGACCTTTACAATGGAACAGAACCAAGCAGATTGATTGGATGTTTTCCCATCTGAACAAATGTTTACGGTGTTACTGAAGGCAGAGTGATCGGTACCAGCCGTGGGGTTCTTCTCTTGCTGCTCCTTGGTGGGAGGAATTAGCCTGCTCTGAACTTTCCTTGGGTAACAAGCTGTGAGTTCCCAGCCACTGCCAGCCTTTGTACATTCAGTGCTGCCAACAAAAACTGCCCAATCCCTTTGCAAGCAGCTAAATGCAGCACAATTCCAGTCAAACAAACACCATCCCAGCGCTGAAAGAAGCTGTGTGTTGAAAGCTGCATACTGACAGAAGCTTCTGTGTTCAAACATAGAAGATTTCACCTCAACATGAGGAGAAATTCTTTACAATGAGGGTGATGGAGCACTGGAACAGGCTCCCCAGGGGTGTGTGCAGTCTCCTTCTCTGGAGACTCTCAAAACCAACTTGAATACATTCCTGTGCAGAGTACATTAAGTGATCCTGTTCTGGCAGGGGGGTTGGACCTGATGATCTCTTGAGGTCCCTTCCAGCCTCTGATATACTGTGAGACTGTGAGAGTGTGCATCTGCTGGTGGTGCCTTTGCTACAAGAGCACAAAAGGAGGTTGTGACAAGGAGCTAAACATAGTTGTTAGGGATGTAGTGAATCATAGAATCATAGAACCATAGAATCATAGAACCACAGAATCATAGAACCATAGAATCATAGAACCATAGAATGGTCCAGACCAAAAGGAATCCCCTAAGCTCATCCAGCCCAATCCCCCTGCAATCAGCAGGGACATCCCCAACTAGATCAGGTTGCCCAGGGCCCTGTTGAGCCTTAAGCCTCAACCACCTCTCTGGACAACCTGTTCCAGTGAGCAGCTCTTGAGTTCACTCTGAGACAGAGAAGAAGTGAAATATTCTGGAGTCTAGTTCCTCCTGGCCATGCTTTTGGAAAGCCTTGAGACTACAGCCAGCTTTTTCCCCTAGGAAAGCCCCTGGCCTGGTTAGTACTGAGCCCCAGCAAGCCTGTGGCACACCTGAAGGAACTTGATGCTCTTTCATCACTTGTACTTGCATTACTTGCTGAGAAGGTAAAATCAGAAGAGTGGAGCACAAATGGGAGGGTAGTGGGGGATGGAATTAAAAGCAGTGCCCTCAGCTGCTGTGCTTTCTTGTATCAGGAAAGGTTCCTCACCTTGTTAGAGATGGTGACCTTGAAGAACCATGAAGCCTGGTAAGTGTGGCAACTAGATCAGGTTGCTCAGAGCCCCACCAAGTTTGACCTTGAATGTCTTCAGGGATGGAACCTCCACCACCTCTCTGGGCAACCTGTGTTTCAGTACAGTTCCAATATTTCACCACTCTCATTGTGCAGAACTTCTTTACTTCAGTGGGGCAGAAACTTTTCAACCTCAAAAGGAGGGTAGGTTTTATGAAGATCTTGTTACATGTTGGGTGTTTCAGTTGCCAGACCTACATCTGAACCTCCTGCTATGGGCCCACCAAGTGTTTCAGGGCAGTATTCAGGATTAAGGCTTCACAGAGGCTCTTGTGAAAGAGCAGTCAGTGTGACCTGCTTCTGGGAAGTGGTGCCTGGTGTGGACCTTCCTGGGGAGCCAGCACAGCCTGATGCTCCCCCCAGCTCCACATGGTTGAGTGCTGGTATGAACATCCCTGCACATTTGTGATGCACAGCTATGAGGTGCTGGAGCATGTCCAGAGAAGGGCAATGAAGATGTTCTGGAGAACAGGGCTAGGGAGGAGCAGCTGAGGGAGCTGGGGGTGTTCAGCCTGGAGGGGAGGAGCAGCTGAGGGAGCTGGGGATGTTTAGCCTGGAGGAGAGGAGGCTGAGGGGAGACCTCATTGCTCTCTACAGCTCCCTGAAAGGAGACTGCAGTGAGGTGAGGGTTGGTGTCTTCTCCCTAGTAACAAGTGACAGGATGAGAAGAAATGGCCTCAGGTTACACCAGGGAAGATTTAGGTTGGATCTTAGAAGAAATTTCTTGACTGGAAGGATTCTCAAATGCTGGAAGAGGTTTCCCAGGGAGGTAGCTGAATCCCCATCCCTGGAGGTGTTTGAAAGAGGCAGAGATGTGGTGCTGAGGGCCATGGTTTAGCACCAGCCTTGGTAGAGTCAGAGAATGGTTGGATTTGATCATCTTACAGGTCTTTTCCAACTGCAACCATTTTCTGATTCTGTGACAAGATGGATGGCACTGCCTCATGAGGGCTATAAACTGTCTTGATGCTACCTCATGGCTTAATATATAATCCCAGAGGAGCTCACCTGGTGACATCTTTATCTTGAGAGCAGCAGCAGCCACTGTGCTATTTACAGCATCACAGGCTTGCTTTGAGCATCTCCCCTGCTGTTTCTTGAGTAAAAGTCCCAGGTGAGTTCATCTGAAAGAGCAAAACAGTGATGCCTCAGGTGACCACACAGGAATGTGTCTGGAACAGGGAAGGAGCTCATGTATTAGTCCTGCCCTTTTCCCAGACACCAGCTGGGAATCAGGACTTCCAGGGAGCCTTTGCTTGGTGCAGCAGGCCTTATCTCTTTAGATGGGCAGTGGTTGTCCCCATTTGTGACGGGGATAATGCCAGTCTGGGTACCAGAGCACCCTGCCCCAGACACACACCAGCAATAAGCTATTGCTGGAGCATTGGAGGCAGGGGAGGAATTCACACTTGAAGGTCATCTTCTCCAACCCCCCTGCAGTGAGCAGAGACATCTCCAACTAGATCAGGTTGCTCAGGGCTCCATCAAATTTGAGCTTGAATGTCTTCAGGGATGAAACCTCCACTCTCTGGGCAACCTGTATTTCAGTACAGTTCCAGTAGTTCACCACTCTCATTGTGCAGAACTTCTTTCTAATGCCCAACCTACACCTCCCCTGCTCCAGCTTCAAACCACTGCTCCTCATCCTATCCCCACAGGCCCTTCTAAACAGTCCCTCCCCAGCCTTCCTGTAGGTCTCTTTCAGACATTGAAATGCTGCTATAAGGTCTCCACCAAGCCTCCTCTTCTCCAGGCTGAACAACCCCAACTTTCTCAGCCTGTCTTCTTAGGAGAGATGCTAGAGCCCTCTGATCAGCTTTGTGGCCTCCTCTGGATCTGCTCCAGCAGGTCCATGTACTTCTGGTTTTGGGGGTCCCAGAGCTGGACACAGTATTCCAGGTGAGGTCTCAGCAGAGCAGAGCAGAGGGGCACAATCCCCTCTCTCAACCTGCTGGCCACACTTTTGATGCAGCCCAGGATGCCACTGGCCTTCCAGGCTGTAGGTGCCCATTGCTGGCTCCCATCCAGCTTCTCATCCACCAAGTCCTTTTCTGCAGGGCTGCTCTCAATCTCATCATCCCCCAGCCTGGTCTGATAATGATGATTGCCCTGACCTAGGTGCAGGACCTTGCACTTTGCCTCATTGAACCTCCTGACCTTCTCTTGAGCCCATTTCTCCAGCCTGTCCAGGCCCCTCTGGTTGGTGTTCTGTCCTTCAGTCTTATCAACCACACCACTCAGCTTGGCATCATCATCTGAGGGTGCCTGAGCCTTGCTTTCTTGATGAAGTATTGAACAGATGTGGTTGCAAGTGTGGACCCCTGAGGGACACCATATGTCACCCATCTCCATGTGGACATTGACTTCTTAGAATTTCCTGTGAATCATAGAATCACAGAATTGTCAGGGTTGGAAGGGACCTCAAGGCTCAGCCAGTTCCAACCCCCCTACCATGGGCAGGGACACCTCACACTACAGCAGGTTGCTCACAGCCACATCCAGCCTGGCTGCAAAAACCTCCAGGGATGAGGCTTCCACCACCTCCCTGGGCAACCTCTGCCAGTCTCTCACCACCCTCATGGTGTAAAAATTCTTCCTAACATCCAATCTGAATCTCCCCACTTCTAGTTTTGTTGCATTCCCCCCAGTCCTATCACTCCCTGACACCCTCAAAAGTCCCTCCCCAGCTTTCTTGGAGCCCTCTTCAGATCCTGGAAGGCCACAGGAAGGTCTCCTCAGAGCCTTCTCCTCTCCAGACTGCACAACCCCAACTCTCTCAGGCTGTCTCCACAGCAGAGCAGCTCCAGCCCTCTGCTCATCCTCATGGTCCTTCTCTGGACACCTTCCAGCACCTCCAGATCCTTCCTGGAACAGAGGCTCCAGAACTGGACACAGAGCTCCAGGAGTGGTCTCAGCAGAGTGGAGCAGAGGGGCAGAATCCCCTCCCTGGCCCTGCTGGCCACACTTCTCTTGCTGCAGCCCAGGCTCTGCTTGGCTCTCTGGGCTGCAAGTGCTCACTGCTGGCTCCTGCTGAGTTCCTCATCAGGTCTGAAATGACCTCTGTGGTTTCTCAATAAGGCTGAATCCTACAGAACAGCTCAGGCAGCTTCTGGCTCCCCTTTGCAACCCACTTTAGAGGCTCCCCCAGGGAAGCAGCTGGGTTTGTAGCTGTGTGGCACAGCACAGCATAGCCTGCTGAGCTGGGAGAAGCTTCTTCCCTTTAATGACAGCCATCTGCAGCCTCCTATAACTCAGCAATGTTCCCAGCTGGGATTGATGGAGGGTGCTTAGCTTTATGGTATAATCTTTACTATTTTACAGGGTTCCCTTTTTCTCAGTTAAATGTTGTTTTCTGAATAATTCCAAGCTGCCAGACGGTTTACAGAGGAGAAAACTGGAGCGGAGCTCTCCTTGCTTTTATTTACTCCTATCTGAGTACTGTGTCTCTGCATCCATTTTGGAGATTTACAGGGATATTATGGTTGCTTCCCTCATCCTCATTTTATAGATTTCTGCTGCAATCATTTTGAAAGCCAGAAAGCTGACAGGAAAATTAGGAAATTAGATAGCACGTTCCTCTTCCCTCCAGTGCTCTGATAAAGAAGGGGAGAAGAAAAAGAAATTGAAGGTATAATAAATAACACACCACACCCTGGAGTCATAGAATCATAGAACCATAGAACTGTTAGGGTTGAAAGAGACCTTTGAGATCATCAAGTCCAATCTCTGACCTACAGCTCACAATCCACCCCTGCTGCTAAGCCACTGCCACTAAACCACATCCCTCAGTACCACATCCATGCAGCTCTTAAACCCCTCCAGGAATGGTGACTCCACCATCTCCCTGGGCAACCTGTTCCAATGCCTGAGAGCCCTTACTGGGAAGACATTTTTCCTGATACCCACCCTGAACTACTTGAGGCTGTTTCTTCTTGTCCTGTCACTTGTTGCATGTGAGAAAAGCCCAACCCCCACCTCACTCCAACCTCCTTTCAGGTGATGAAGTCTCCCCACAACCTCCTCTTCTGAAGACTAAACAACTCCAGTTGCCTCAGTTGTTCCTCATATGACACAAGTCAAGGCTCTTCATAAGCTTGGTTGCTCTTTGGACACACTCCATTACCTCAATGTCCTTCTTGTAGAGAGGTTTCCACTCTGGAGTCCCCTTGATGATCCTGGCACCTCCTCCCAGCATCCCACCACTGCCACAGTTAGCATCTTGCTGGGCCACCCCTTGCTCAGACCTCAACAGCAAAATGGGCTGAAGCTTGGTGCTGCTGTCACACAGGCCAGGCACCAAGAGCTTCCCTGTGGCACCTCCAGGAGCAGCCACTGGTCCAGTTTCACCTGGCTGCAAAGATCTCTGGAGGCATTCCAAACCCAGCTGGCCATGCTCCTGTGTGACTGGCTCTAGGTCATCCTGCTGTGGCAGGGGTGTAGGACTAGATGATCTCCAGAGGTCACTTCCAACCCCCACCACTCTCTGGTTCTGTGATGTCTGGCAGCAGCTGAAAGCCCCAGGAAAGGTTCCTGTACCTCTGTGGCCACTGGCCTCAGGCTGCTTTTGGGTGGCAAATTGCTGAGCAGGGACTGTGGGCCATGGGCTTGGCTTTGAGCAGGGAGAAGAATCCTGACTTGGGGGCCAGGCAGCCTCACTCCAGGGAAATCTGGGGCACTTCTTGTGCATTTCTTACTCCTCTGGAGAAGATGAGACAGCAGGATCTGCAGCAAGGAGCTTTCAAACTGATGAACCAGCAACCAGCTGGAGAGCAACAGGGCAGCCTTGAGTAGGAAAAACATATCAGCCTGGAGAAACTCCAGATGAAGAGCTGAGCAGAAGGGGAAATTGTGGGGGGTGTTGTGTGCATGATTTAGACTCATATTCATTGATGAACATCTAGAGGTAGCTACCTACTGATTGGAATCCAGCAACTCAATGTCCTCCTTGTAGGGAGGGCCCCACTCTGGAGTCTCCTTGCTGATCCTGGCACCTCCTCTAAGCATCCCACCACATCCCAACCTGCTGGTGTTGTTCTGACCTTGTTAGTGCCAGGCTAGGAGCGGTCCCTGTGGTGGCTGTTGAGGCAGCAGTGGTCCAAGTGCCAAGCTCCCAGGCTAATTGTTCCTCTGGTTTTAATTGGTGCTGTGGCCCAGCAGCTCCCTGCTCTGAAGTCATCTCTGCCAAGTCAGTTGAAAATAATTACCCTAGAAAGAGAGAAGTGCTGGCAGTGACCACAGGGTTTGGGGCTGGTGGTGGGGTGCCTTACCAGGTATGACATGAAACATCAGCTCCATCACCCAGCCTTGAGAAGAGAAGGCTTAGGAGAGACCTCATTGCCATGGACCAATGCATGGAGAGTGGAGGCTCCCTTTGTACAAGGAGTGCCATGGAACAGACAAGGGGGTTGGGGACAAGTTACTGCTGGGGACATTCCCTTTGGACTGCAGGAGAAAACATTTGCCATGAGCACAGTCAGAGCCTGGAATCATCTCCCAGGGGCAGCAGTGGAGTGCCCTGCACTGGGAAGATTTAAGCTCATTGCAACTGCACTGTCACCTAGAAAGATTGGGCCAGATGATCCCTGGGGTCCCTTCCAAGCTGGCCTTCTGTGAAAATGCTTATTGACATCTCATTTAAATGATCAGTTCCTCTCATTAAGAGACTTTCCACCTGATGTTCTGGTAAACAACAGAGGATTTCCTAATGCTGGGAGCACCTTGGACATAAACCATAAAGCTGCAAGTGGAGGGGAAAAGGCAAGAGAAATAATAAAGAAACCCGAAAGGGAAGAGAACTCAAAGGGGTGACTGGCTGCAGAGGAGGGACCCAGCTGTCCCAGGGAGCCAGCCAGCTGGGCAGCAGGCTTGGAGGCCAGGCAGATGTCTGGCTTCTGCTGAGGGCTTTGATGGCACTGGCATGTTCCCACAGAGCATCTTGATAGCATGGGGTCAGCATTTTCCAACAGAAAGCATCAGGGGAAACTGCTCTGCTGGGAAACTGTTGAGCCACTCGAGAGGAGGCTGATCGCTCAGCGATGCAGCTGAGTGTGGCACTCCAAAATAAACTAATACATAAAGGAGCAAGCCCCAGCTTCTCCCCAGCAGAGAGCTGGGCACCTTCTCTCTTGCCTTCCCTATCCACCTCCAAGCCACTCACAGATCTCTACCCTTTCACCTTCAGTCACCCTCAGCAAGTTTGCTGATGACACCAAGCTGTGTGGTGCAGCAGACAGGCTGGAGGGAAGGGATCCATCCAGAGGAACCTTGAGAGACTGAAAAGGTGAGCACAAGCCAACCTCATGAGGTTCAACAAGACCAAGTGCAAGGTCCTGCATTTGGGTCAGGGCAATCCCAAGCACAAATACAGGCTGGGCAGGGGCTGGCTTGAGAGCAACCCTGAAGAAAAGGCCTTGGGGGTGCTGGGGGAGGAGAAGCTCAGCAGGAGCCAGCAGGCTGCAGCAAGAGAAGTGTGGCCAGCAGGGCCAGGGAGGGGATTCTGCCCCTCTGCTCCACTCTGCTGAGATCCCACCTGGAGCTCTGTGTCCAGTTCTGGAGCCTCTGTTCCAGGAAGGATCTGGAGGTGCTGGAAGGTGTCCAGAGAAGGACCATGAGGACGAGGAGAGAGCTGGAGCTGCTCTGCTGTGGAGACAGACTGAGAGAGTTGGGGTTGTGCAGTCTGGAGAAGAGAAAGCTCCAAGGAGACCTTCTTATGGCCTTCCAGGATCTGAAGGGGGCTCCAAGAAAGCTGGGGAGGGACTTTTGAGGGTGTCAGGGAGTGATAGGACTGGGGAGAATGCAACAAAACTAGAAGTGGGGAGATTCAGACTGGATGTGAGGAAGAAGTTTTTCCCCATGAGGGTGGTGAGAGACTGGTACAGGTTGCCCAGGGAGGTGGTGGAAGCCTCATCCCTGGAGGTTTTTGCAGCCAGGCTGGATGTGGCTGTGAGCAACCTGCTGTGGTGTGAGGTGTCCCTGCCAATGGCAGGGGGGTTGGAACAGGATGATCCTTGAGGTCCCTTCCAACCCTGACAATTCTATGATTCTATGTCTTTAGAGCAAAAGCTCTAAACCTGTTGAGCTTTTCCTTCTACAGAGGATGGTGTCTATGACTAATGACATTTGTTGCCTTCCTTATACTGCCTCTTGTTCTCCTGCAGCCTTTCTGCAATGGGTAAGCAGACCTGCAGGCAGGGTGGGAGGTGTGGGTGTGCAGGGATCTGACCATGGCATAGCACTGCCCCTCGTTCTCACAGCTTTCCTCCACCCTCCCTCTGGCCAGGAGACAACCACAGCAGTGTTGGAAGAGGAGCAGGCTCAGAGGCTCCAGCACCTTTCATAGAGTCATTGAATCATTAAGGTTGGAAAAGACCTCTAAGATCATCAACACCAACTGTCAGCCCAACACAGCCATGCCCACTGAACCACGTCTCAAGGTGCCATGGCCACATATTTCTTCAACAGCTCCAGGGATGGGGACTCCACCACCTCCCTGGGCAGCCTCTTCCAATCCCTGACCACTCTTGCAGTCAAGATATTTTTCCTAATCTCCAACCTAAACCTTCCCTGGTTACCTTGGAGAAGAGCCCAACCCCCAGCTTGCTCCAACCTCCTCTCAGGGAGCTGTAGAGAGCAATGAGGTCTCCCCTCAGCCTCCTCTTCTCTACACTAAACACCCCCAGTTCCCTCAGCTGCTCCTCCTCAGCCCTGTTCTCCAGACCCTTCACCATCTTCATTGACCTTCTCTGGACATGCTCCAGCACCTCAATGTCCTTCTTGAGGGCCCCAGGACTCAAGGTGTGGCCTCATCAGTGCTGAATACAGGGTGACAATCACTGCCCTGGTCCTGCTGGCCACCCCACTGCTGATCCAGGCCAGGATGCACCTGGGCACACCCTGGCTCATGTTCAGCCAGCTGTTGACCAACACCCCCAGGTCTCTCTTTCCAGGACACTTCAAGCTACTCTGCCCCAAGCCTTGGAGTGTTCATGGGGTTCTTGTGATCCAAATGCAGGACCCAGCACTTGGCCTCATTAAATCTCATGGAGTTGCCCTTGGTCCATCAATCCAGCCTGTCCATGTAGCTCTGTAGAACCTTCCTGCCCTCCCACCATTTCCTCCCAGCTTAGTGCCATCTGCAGACTTACTGAGGGTGCCTCAATTCCTTCATCCAGATCAGTGATGAAGACATTAAAGAGAATCTCTGCTTTACTTTTTTTCTTTTTTTCTTTTAAATTGAATTCCTTTGAGTTTCTACTTAATCTGTTTCCTCATTCTGCTCCAGCATCTTCATTTAAAATGAAATGCAGCTGTGTTAGGAAGTTTTTTCTGTAGGGATGCTGAATTTCACTGTGTGACTACTAGAGCAGCTCATCAGTATTCCTGAGGTCCTCAGGAGTAAGTCAACAGCTGCTTCTCCTCACCTGGGCTTTCTAATTGTTTCTAAAGAAACCAAAAAGGTCACTTATGGTGTTTCCAAACCTGGGCTGTTGTCATCATCCCACATGGATTTTGGTTAGGGAGTGGTTTAGTGACAGTGGCTTAGCAATAGTGGTGGATTGTGAGCTCTAGCTGAGAGCTTGGACTTGATGATCTCAAAGATCTCTTCCAACATCAACAGTTCCATGATTCTATGATTCTATGATTCTGTGATGTGTCCCCATCTCTTTATGGTGAAAACTGAAGTCTCCCTTACCAGAGGTTTGCTTCCTTTGCACAAACTGTGGAAGTCTGTAGGATTTAAAAGATATTCAGAAAAGCCTCAACATGAGAAAGCCAGGAAGGAGAACTCAACTCAGCTTCTGCCAGTGCTGAGCTGGGGACAGCAGGCAGGACCTTCATGGGGTGGCTCTGTATTGATCAGTTTGGAGTGAGAATTGATTTTGATACAATCACATTGCTAATCCTGGGCTGCATCCAAAGCAGCATTGCCAGAGAGCCAGAGAGGTGATTCTGCCACTTTGCTCTGCTCTGCTGAGGCCTCCCCTGGAGTGCTGTGTGCAGGTCTGGAGCCCTCAATACAGGAAGGACCTGGACCTGATGGAGAGGGTCCAGAGGAGGCCATGAAATGATCAGGGGGTTGGAGCAGCTCTGCTGTGAGGACAGGCTGAGGGAGCTGGGGGTGTTCAGAATGGAGAGGAGAAGGCTCTGGGGAGACCTAAGAGCAGCCTGCCAGGACCTGAAGGAGGCTACCAGAAGGCTGGAGAGAGACTGTTTGCAAAGGCCTGCAGGGACAGGACCAGGGGTGATGGCTTCAAACTAGAGCAGAGCAGATTGAGATTGGATGTGAGGAACAAGTTCTGCACTATGAGGGTAGTAGAACTCTGCAGCAAGTTGCCCAGGGAGGTGGTTGGGGCCCCTGCCCTGGAGATATTCAAGGTGAGACTGGACAGGGCTCTGGGCAACCTGATCTAGTTGGGGATGTCCCTGCTGAGTGCAGGGAGGTTGGCCTGGATGAGCTTTGGAGGTCCCTTCTGGCCTGGACCATTCTATGATTCAATGATTCTATGAATCTATGATTCCATGATTCTAATCCCTTTGGATCACCAAGCAACTGCCTTACCTCCTCTCCTGGCTGTTTCCATTGCAGGCTCCTCAGCAAATCTGCAGCTTTCTCCCTTTGGATCACCAAACAGTTGCCTTACCTCCTTCCCTGGCTGCTTCCACTGCAAGCTCCTCAACAAAGCTGCAGCTTTCTCCACTGTGTGTTTGGCTGTGTCCAGACACAGCCAGCAAGCTGGGAGAGATGGGGAAGGGGCTGCTGGCACTGGGAAGCAGGCAATGAAATACTATCCCCAATCATTTCTAGTAAATCAGATTTAATACTTTTATGCTATTACAAGCTCCATTTGAAAACAGTGCAAAAACTCTTAGCAAATCTGTCCCCTAGGTGCCTTCTGTCTGTATTTATTCTGTCTTCTGGAATTCATTCATTTACCCAGTTTAGTTTTCTGCTTCTAGGTGTTAGATTGGGTTTGGTTTTAGTTTTGGGTTTGTGTGTTTATTTTTTTCCCCTCTTTTTTTTTTTTTGTATCCAGCCTGATTTGATTTTATACTGGGGGTTGAGCTTAAAGCTTGCTCCGTGCCAGCTAAATAAGTTCATTAAATGCTCAGAGTTTCTCTGGTTACAAGCATAAACTCATCAGCATGGAAATAATGACATCTTAAACCTATTAAATTTAAACTCTCTCTCTGCTCAAGCCCAGAGCTCAGCCATGGCAGCCAATGATAATCAAATGCCACCCGACCACTCAGAAATTCCAAGGCAGGAGAAAATGAGCTGGTTTGAGGATGCCTGTGAGGCAAATCAGGCTGTCAGAATCCTATCATTCCTGGGAGGAATTTACATAGCTCATCTGAAACTCACCAGAGCGACTGGAAACCTGCTGGAATTAAATGCTGAGGGTGAGGGAGGAGGGATGCTGGATGCTGGATGTGCTGTTGGCAGCAGGGCTCTGCAAAAGGAGGAGCTGCAGCAGGGGTTCCCCCAGGAGCAATCAGGGTCTTGTGGGGACTGGACTGGGGGAGGGGTGAGCTGCACTGCTGCAAAGGAGAGAGGAGCAGCAGGTGGCATTGTGGCCAAGAAGGCCAATGGCATCCTGGGGTGCATGAAGAAGAGTGTGGCCAGCAGGGAGGTTCTTCTTCCCCTCTATGCTGCACTGCTGAGCCCATACCTGGAGCCCAGTTCTGGGCTCCCCAGGCTTGCTGGAGAGGGTACAGAAAAGGGCTACAAAGATGATTAGAGGACTGGAACACCTCTCTTCTGAAGAAAGGCTGAGGGACCTGGGCCTGTTTAGCCTGCAGAAGACTGAGGGGCATCTCATCAGTGCTGATCAATACTTCAAGGGTGGATGTCAGGAGGATGGGACCAGTCTTTTTTCACTGATGCCCAGTGACAGGACAGGAGGTACTGGGCACAAACTTGAACATAAGAAGTTCCATCTAAACATGAGGAGGAACTTCTTTACTCTGACACTGACAGAATCCTGGAACAGGTTGCCTGGAGAGGTGGTAGTGTGACCTTCTCTAGGTGAACCTGCTTTGGCACAGGGCTTGGACTCGATGATCTCCAGAGGCCCCTTCCAATCCTTACCATTCTGTGATACTCTGAGGGCTAAAGCACTTGAGTTGGAAGGGACCTTCAAATCATCCAGTTCCAACCCCTCTGCCATGAGCAGAGACACCTCCCACTAGCCCAGGTTGCTCAAAGCCTCATCCAGCCTGATCTAAAACATTTCCAAGGATGAGGCATCCACAATCTCTTTGGGCAACCCATTCCAGTATCTCATCACTCTCATAGTAAAGAACTTCATAGTGTCCAGTCTAAATCTACCCTGCTCTAGTTTCAAACCATTTTCTCTTGTCCTGCCACCAGAGGCTCTTATAAACCTTCCCTTTCTTCAATGACTAATTGCCAAAGGAGCAAGAAAAACTGAAAAAAAATTGATGAATCTTAGAATCATAGAATCACAGAATGGTTTGGGTTGGAAGGGACCTTAAAGATCATCCAGTTCCAATCCTGACACCTCCCACCAGCCCAGGCTGATCAAAGCCTCATCCAGCCTGGCCTTCAACACCTCCAGGGAGGAGAATCCACAACCTCCCTGGGCAATCTGTGCCAGTGCCTCACCACCCTCACTGCAGAGAATTTCTTTCTAATCTCCAGTCTCAGTCTCCCCTCTCCCAGCTCAAAGCCATTGTCCCTCATCCTGTCACTCCCAGCCCTTGTCAAAAGTCCCTCCCCAGCTTTCCTGGAGCTCCCTTCAGGTACTGGAAGGCTGGAAAAGGGGAGATTGAGACTGGAGATTAGAAAGAAATTCTTTGCAGTGAGGGTGGTGAGGCACTGGCACAGGTTGCCAGGATCATCATAAGAGACGCCAGGTCACGTAAATCATCAGAAACAAACACAAGCATCCATCAGGAAAAAATGCAGATAGTCATCACAGGCAGCAGAGAGGAGCTGAATTATTATGCAACAATTTATTTTGACTGTTAAAATACAAAGGGGTGACACAAAACCTGTCCTTTAAACCCAGGTAAACTACGAGCACTCCCACGAGAGGTTTCCTTTCACCTCTGCCAGGATCACAGGATGTCAGGGGTTGGAAGAGATCATTGGGACAAATCCATTGTCCCTTGTGCTGTCACTCCCAGCCCTTGTCAAAAGTCCCTCCCCAGCTCTCTTGGAGCCTCTTCAGCTACTGCAAGGCTGCTCTAAGGTCTCCCTGGAGCCTTCTCTTCTCCAAGCTGAACAGCCCCAACTGCCTCAGCCTGTCCCCAGAGTGAGGTACTCCAGCCCTCATAATCTTGGTGGCCCTCACACTACTAACTGACTTCTTTGCCCACCTTCTTCCTTTCCCTGCTAGTGCTAAGGGCTGTGTCGTAGCATGACAAGTTGTAAAAAGAAAAAATAAAAAAGAAAAAAAAAAGGCAAACCAATATATTTATGACCCTCTAAGACAGGTTTGACATAAGTTCTGGGTACTGATGTCTAGAAGGTGTGCAAATGCTGGCTGTAGTGGACATAGACCAAAGGGCTCTAGTTTAGACCTACTGTTGTTAAAGCAATGGCAGTGATGCAGAATCATCAGAATGTCTCTGGGTGAAAGGCAAAAGGACAGGGAACCACATGGATGCAGCTTCTTCAAGGCATTTTTCTTTTCATTTTCATTGTCTGAGACGTTGAGAATCTGAAGGCCTTTTCCCATCAGGTGAAAACAACTTTAATTTTGAGCCCAACTGCTCCAAATTGAGTTGATCTCATTTAAAACCCAGCTGATTAATTAAAACCACTTGACAATGCCCCTTTAATGTTTAACCAAAGAGCTCAACGTGCTCCAGCTGAGCTGCTAAATGTTTGTCTTATTAGCAGGCTTCCCAAAGCTTGGAGAAAAGGATTTCCATGCAAGATCTCATCCTACCTTTAATTACACCTAAAGAACTCAGCTCATTATAACTCCACTGCCAACTTTGCTCACGAGAGCATCCTGCAACCTGCATTTAGCAGGTACCAACAATACCTACTCCCACACTCACCTGCCTCTCTCCATTTCCAAGTGGAAATTCCTCAGCTGCAGGCCTCAGAAAGCCATCCTGCTCCATTTCTGGTACAGTGAATGCTTTGGAATTCATTCAGATATGAAACAAATACACTGAGAAGATAGGCAGCATGGAACCATAGGATGGTAGGGGTTGGAAGGGATCTCCAGAGATCATCCAGTCCAATCCCCCTGCCAAAGCAGGATCACCCAGAGCAGGTCATACAGGAACACATCCAGATGAGTCTTGAAAGTCTCCAGAGGAGGAGACTCCACAACCTCTCTGGGCAGCCTGCTCCCCGGCTCCAGCACCCTCACAGCAAAGTTTTTCCTCATGTTGAGGCAGAACTTCTCACTCTGTGTTCATTGCCCCTCAAGCTATCACAGGACACCACTGAAAGGAGCCTGGCCTCTCCTTCTTGACACCACCCTTCAGATACTTGTAAACATTCAGAAGATCTCCTGAAATTAAAACCCCAGTTGGAATTCAGCAATGTGGAGATTTACAGCCAGCAATCAGTAAGCTCAGGGAAACCTGCACGGAGCTGGGGCTGTGGGTGGCATGCAGCAAGGGTGTGAAGGGCTCTCCCTCAGGGGGGGTTTCACCATATGCTCCTCTCTCTTTCCCACCCCCCACAGAAGTTGTGTGTTCAGCAGAGAGCTGTGCTGGCTGGAAGCTGCTTGGGTGTTGTGGTACCCCCTCTGAGCTCGCCTCTTCCAGCCACCCTCCTTGGATTTGTGTTTCTGGCTCCATGCAAGAGCTTTCATCATCCCTCTCAGCACCACACCACACCTGTACTCCCCTGCAGCTCACAGAATCAGAGTGGTGGGGGTTGGAAGGGACCTCTGGAGGTCATCGGGTCCAACCCCGCCTGCTAAAGCAGGGTCACCCACAGCAGGTTGCACAGGACCATGTCCAGGTGGCTCACGACTCTTTTCAGAGGAGACTCCACAACCTCTCTGGGGAGCCTGCTCCAGGGCTCCTCACGGCAAAGAAGCTTTTTAAGTTCAAGTGAAACCTCCTGGGTCCCATCTTCTGCCTGTTGTCCCTTGTCCTGTCACTGGGCACCACTGAAAAGAGCCTAGCCCCATCCTCTTGCCTCCCACCCTTTTGACATTGATCAGCACTGATCAGATCCCCTCCTCTCTCAGGCTGCTCTTATTCAGGCTAACCACCCCCAGGCCTCTCAGCCTCTCCATGTAAGAAAGGTGCTGCAGTGCCCTCAGCATCTTTGTAGCCTCTGTTGGACTCTTTCCAGTAGTTTCCTGTCCCTCTTGAACTGGGAAGCCCAGAGCTGGACAAAATACTCCACATGTGGCCTCACCAGGGCAAAGTAGAGGGGCAGGAGAACCCTCCTTGACCTGCTGGCCACACTCTTCTTAATGCCCCCCAGGATACCATTGGCCTTCATGGCCACAAAAGCACATTGCTGGCTCATGGGGAACTTGCTGGCCACCAGCATCCCAAGCATGCAGAGCTGCTTTCCAGCAGGTCAGTGCTCACCTGTACAGCTGCAGGGGGTTAGTCCTCCCAGTGCTGCACCATGTGCACTTGCAGCCCAGAAAGCCAAGCAGAGCCTGTGCTGCAGCAAGAGAAGTGTGGCCAGCAGGGCAAGGGAGGTGATTTTCCCCCTCTGCTCAGCTCTGCTGAGACCCCACCTGGAGTACTGCATCCAGTTCTGGAGCCTCTGTTACAAGAGGGATATGGGCATGCTGGAAGGTGTCCAGAGAAGGGCCACCAGGATGAGCAGAGGGCTGGAGCTGCTCTGCTATGAGGATAGACTGAGAGAGTTGGGGCTGTTCAGTCTGGAGAAGAGAAGGCTCTGAGGTGACCTTCTTGTGGCCTTCCAGGATCTGAAGGGGCCACAAGAAAGCCAGGGAGGGACTTCTGAGGGTGTCAGGGAATGACAGGACTGGGGGGGATGGAGCAAAGCTGGAAGTGGGGAGATTCAGACTGGATGTGAGGAAGAAGTTCTTCCCCAGGGGAGTGGTGAGAGCCTGGAATGGGTTGTCCAGGGAGGTGGTTGAGGCCCCATCCCTGGAGGTGTTTAAGGCCAGGCTGGATGAGGCTCTGGCCAGGTTGCTGTAGTGTGAGGTGTCCCTGCCCATGGCAGGGGGTTGGAACTGGATGAGCCTTGTGGTCCCTTCCAACCCTGACTGATTCTAGGATTCTATGATGCTATGATCATTCCCAGCTCCTACCCTGAAGCTTCAGAGCTGGGACTAGAGCCCATGTGGCCACATATCTGCAGCTCTCTGGCTGCAGGGAGGAGATGCAAATCCTTTCCTGCTAGACAAGGCTGGAGATGGACTTTGAGCATCTCCGTTGGTATTTTTCCACAGCAACAGATTCCTCCCAAAGTGCAGATGGTTAGCCACACGAAGCAGAAATAACACAGAATTAAGATCAGATTGGGCCTCCCTCCTTTGCTCAGCCTGGAGGCTGGGAGGATAATTTGCCTGTGCGCCAGGAGTTGTTTTTGGGAACCCAAATAAACATCTTGCCATGTGCTGGCCTTTTGGTGTTTACTGGGTTGGATTTCAATGCTTGGGAAAAAATAACCCAACCTACAAAAACCTGTTGTGACATCCTGGTGGAGAGATGCTACTAGAAAGTGTTGGCTGAGCTGAGTAAGAACATTGATGCCAGCTCAGGAGTCCTTGTTGCCCCAAATGGTGGGGCCATGCCAACCTCATGAGGTTCACAAGGCTAAGTGCAAGGTCCTGCACCTGGGTTGAGGCAATACCAAGCACAAATCCAGGCTGGATGATGTGTGGCTTGAGAGCAGCCTGGAGGAGAAGGCCTTGGGGGTGTCAGTTGGTGACAAACTCCCCAGGAGCCAGCACTGGTCCCTGGCAGCCCAGCAGGCAGCTGTGTGCTGAGCTGCATCCAGAGCAGGGAGAGCAGCAGCACAGGGAGGGGATTCTGCCCCTCTGCTCTGCTCTGCTCACACCCCACCTGCAGCACTGCCTCCAGCTCTGGGGCCCCCAGCACAAGAAGGACCTGGAGCTGCTGGAGAGGGTCCAGAGGAGGCCACCAAGATGATCAGAGGCTGGAGAAGCTCCCCTGTGGGGACAGGCTGGGTGAGTTGGGGCTGTTGAGCCTGGAGAAGAGAAGGCTTCAGGAAGACCTTAGAGCAGCATTCCCCTACTTTAAGGGGGCTACAGGAGAGTTGGGGAGGAACTTCTGACAAGGGCTGGGAGTGACAGGACAAGAGGCACTGGCTTTGAGCTGGGAGAGGGGAGACTGAGACTGGAGACTGGGAAGAAATTCTTTAGAGTGAGGGTGGGGAGACACTGGCACAAGTTGCCCAGGGAGGCTGTGGCTGCCTCCTCCCTGGAGGTGTTCAGGGCCAGGCTGGATGAGGCCTTGAGCAAGCTGGGCTGGTGGGAGGTGTCCCTGCCCATGGCAGGGGAGTTAAGAACTAGCTGATCTGTAAGATGATCCTTTCCAACCCACAGCATGCTATGATTCTATGAAATGAATTACCAACTAAAAGAGCCTGGCCCAGTTATGAGCAGCCACCACCCCCATCAGAGTTTGGTGTGGAGGCAGGGAGGGAAGGCTGCATGCAAGGCACAGCTCTCAACCCTCTCCCTTTCCCTGCTGCTTCATCAAACTGCTCCATTAGGATTTACCCTGTCGAGCTGGGATTATTTTCTATACTTCTATTTCTTGTTCAAATGTATAGAAATTAATTTTCTGGTCATAATTTCAGTCCCTCTGGGACATTAGCAGGCTGGATGTAAAAATAGAACATCATTAGGGTGTCAGGTAATGTGGATGAGTGTGACTAATAACCTGAGTGTCATTGATTTAATAATCTAATAACTCCCCTGCACACTCAGTGCTCAGACTCCCCAGCTGCAGATCCAGATTTAAACCTGGCTCCAGACAAAGATTGGAATCAGCACCTCAGCTTTAGGGATCAGAACCAGTGATAAGCAACCCATGCCTGGCATCCAAAAAAAACCCAAACAAACCCACAAAACCCCAAAGGAATTATAGCAGGGGAAAGGAGCTGGCTGCTATCTATCTGCAGCTCGCACCACAAAGCAGGCAGGTTCTTCATTCCCCTGGCTGACAGCAGCAGGAGGTCACAGCTCCCACACAGAGATGTTTCGCAGGCTCAAAGAGAAATACTACTGTGGTGGGTTGAAATTTCCCCCCAACACAACATTGCCAGACCAGCTCAGTGGAGGCTGTGTCCAGTTCTGGGCTTCTCAGTTCAAGAAAGATGTTGAGATGCTGGAGGGTGTCCAGAGAAGGGCAACAAGGCTGGTGAAGGGTCTGGAGCACAAGGCTGGGGAGGGGTCTGGAGCACAGCCCTGTGAGGAGAGGCTGAGGGAGCTGGGGGTGTTCAGCCTGCAGAAGAGGAGGCTCAGGGCAGACCTCATTGCTGCCTACAACTCCCTGAGGGGAGGCTGTAGCCAGGTGGGGGTTGGGCTCTTCTCCCAGGCACCAGTGACAGAAGGAGAGGACACAGTCTCAAGCTGTGCAGGGGAGGTTTGGGCTGGGTGTGAGGAAGAAATTCTTTCCAGAAAGAGAGATTGGCCATTGGGAGGTGGTGGAGTCACCATCCCTGGAAGTGTTTAAAAAGAGACTGGATGTGGCACTTGGAGCCATGGTTTATTGTCAGGAGTTGTTAGGTGTTAGGTAATAAGTTGGACTTCCCAGATTGACCGTTGGGATGTGCCGCCCTGGAAGTTTTTAAAACCAGCCTGGATGAGGCACTCAGTGCCATGGTTTAGCTGATGAGATGGTGTTGGGTGATAGGTTGGACTTGATGATCTCTGAGGTCTTTTCCAATCTGGTTAATTCAGTGATTCTGTGAAGCTGTATTTACAAGCAGAACTCTAATCTAAAATGTGGACTGTGAGGAATCTGTACAAAATGTACAATATTTACATATATAACAGCACAAGAAACCCCCCCTGGACAAAACCAGGGGGTTACCACCAGCTTCCCTCTCCCTGCTCCCTTCCCTCCCCCCTGTACACAGGGCAGGAGAAAGAAGAGCAGAGAGTAGTTTGTTAGTGCTTAGCCACAACAAAGCAATGCAGCCAAGGTCAGCAAAGCCAGCAGAAGCCAGAGCTAGTATCTGCCAGAGTGAAGAAGCTGAAAAGAGAGAGAATTAGTTTCCAGATATCACTTTATGCTGGTTTTCAGACCAATGGGATTATTTAGACCTTATAATTGTTTTCCCTTTTACATCCAGTAGTGATTTATTTACATTCTACTACTTTCTGTTCAAGATCTGTAGAAAATTTTCTAGGCACAGCCTAAAACTACCACAATTACAGAGGTCTACCAGCTTTCACAGAGCTGCTGGCCAGCAACAGTTTGGTCTGTAGTGGTCTAAAATGCAAAGAAAAAGCACTTCAAGGTCCACTATGACAGCAATCTGGAAAGGTCTGATCCATGGGCTTGAAATGGGAGGGAGAAGAATCATAGAATGCTTTGGGCTTTGAATCATAGAACGGTTTGTGTTGGAAGGGACCTTAAAGATCATCCAGTTCCAACCCCCTGCCATAGGCAGGGACACTTCCCACTAGGTCACACTCAAAGCCCTCTCCAACTTGGCCTTGAACACGTCCAGCAAGGTGGATCCACAACTTCCCCGGGCAAGCTGTCCAGAGTCTCACCATCCTCACTGTAAGGAATTTCTTCCAGTCTCAATCTACCCTCTTCCAGCTTTGGGACATGAATTTTCTGACTTGGAATAACCTGGGGAACAGCTCCCATGACAGCCTTTGAGCTCCTTGCAGAAAGCTGCTGAGAAGACCTGGAGGTATCTCAGAGTCATGGTAGGGGCAGCACTTAGGGACATGGTTTAGTCAAGGGTGTGAGGCTAATGATTTGACTCAATGACCTCAAAGGTCTTATCCAACACAGGCAATTCTGTGATTCTGTGACCACTTTCTCCTTACAGCATCTCTTTAGCCAGTCCTGTCCCTCACCCTGAGTTTTGGGGTTGCAGTCCCCCCAAGCAGCCATACCAAGCACCCGGGACTGCTGTGGGATGGGTGCTAAAGGTGTTGCTTCCTCCTGGCAGCCCCAGGCTGAGCTAAGAGATGGATCTCAGCCACTGGGTATGAAAGCACCCAGAGATGCCTGCTAATGAGACATGACACCAGGTTTGTTATAATTTGGTTGGAACAGGGACTATCCATCTTGTCAAACTGCCTGTGAAAATCCCATTCCCCAGCAAGGCACCTCCAGGCTTGGCCAGTTTGGGCTCTGTGTGCCAGTATTAATGCAGCAAAACTTGCCTCTGCCTGGCACTGTGCTGACACCACAGAGGACAAATGCCCTTTAGGCAAAATTTTGACTGCAGGAGCTTCAAGTCCCTTCCAGGAGGAGTTTTCTGCAAATAATTCTGCCTTTTTTTTTTTTCCCCCCAGACTGTGCTCTGAAGGCCACATCAGTCTTTGCCAACACCACTTCACCTCAAGCATATTTACTTGTTTCCAGTTAACTTCACCCAGATAACAGGAAAACTCCCCAGGGAGTTGCCATAGAAACACCTGATGAAGACAAGGTAAGATTAGGGCAGCAGAGCCCAAAGATACTGTTAAGATTAAAAGAGATTTAGTTCCTGCTCTGTAAGTATCATTCCCCTGGAAAAGGAGCAAAAATAGGAGGGAAAATGGAAAGTGTCCTATGTGGTTAGTGATGGAGCAGCTGCTGATAGCTCCATTCCCACTGGCACATTCATCACCACAAAGCAGTAGAAAAGCCTTTCCAAGGTCCCCTCCAAAAGTTTCCAGCCTCACAGACACATGGAATCACTTTGGCTGGAAATGACCTCCAAGATCATTGAGTCCAGCTGTCAACCCAACACCCCCATGCCCATTAAACCATGCCCCAAGATTTCAGTTGGAAAACATCTCTAAGATCATCAAGTCCAACCATCAACCCACCATCACCATGGCCACTAAACCAAGGCCCAAAATTTCAGTTGGAAAACATCTCTGAGGTCATCAAGTCCAACCATCAACACACAACCACCATGACCATTAAACCATGCCCCAAGATTTCAGTTGGATAACATCTCTGAGGTTATCAAGTCCCACCATCAACCCAACACCACCATGGCCATTAAACCATGCCCCAAGATTTCAGTTGGAAAACACCTCTGAGGTCATCAAGTCCAACCATCAACACACCACCACCATGGCGATTAAACCATGGCCCAAGATTTCAGTTGGAAAACATCTCTAAGATCAAGTCCAACCATCAACCCACCATCACCATGGCCATTAAACCATGGCCCAAAATTTCAGTTGGAAAACATCTCTGAGGTCATCAAGTCCAACCATCAACACACAGCCACCATGACCATTAAACCATGCCCCAAGATTTCAGTTGGATAACATCTCTGTGGTCATCAAGTCCAACCATCAACCCAACACCACCATGGCCATTAAACTGTGTGCCAAAATTTCAGCTGGATGACATCTATGAGGACATCAAGTCCCACCATCAACCCAACACCATGGCCACTAAACCATGGCCCACAGTGCCATGGACACAGGTTTCTTGAACACCTCAAGGGATGGGGACTCCACCACAAACCTGGGCAGCCTGTTCCAATTCCTAACCACTCATGTAGCAAAGATATTTTTCCTAATCTCCAACCTAAACCTCCCCTGGTGCAACTCGAGGCCATTTCTTCTCATCCTATCACTTGATACTTGGGAGAAAGACCAACCCCCACCTGGCTCCAGCCTCCTTTCAGGGAGCTGTAGGGAGGAAGTGAAGCTCTGCTGAATCTCAACCAGCCATACTAGTCCCATCTGCAAACATGTGTTTGAAATGTGCCCAGACCTTCCCCACTGGCCATTGACATTGACAATCCCTTCAGCAACGCAGTGTCCTTCTGCATAATGGACTGAGAAGGTTAGGATTAAATAGAAGAGAGAAATGGAAGAAGAAGTCAAGGACTTCCCTCCCATTAGCAGCTTGCTGGAGTGCCAGGCAGCCTCGTTTCAGGTGATTTCCCAAACCTTTTGTCCAAGCCATTCATTCAGAAAAACACTATTAAGAAAATAGATGTCATTAGAAGTCCTTTTTAACAGATAAAATAGTAATTGGGTTTTTGGTTTGGTTTTTTTTTGTGGGTTTTTTGTTTGTTTTGTTTTGTTTGTTTTGGTTTTTTGCTACCTAACTCCATTCTAGGGCTGAAATCCTGTGAAGTTTCAAACAGAAAGGCCCAATGGTGAGAAGGTGGTGCCCTGGTCTACTACACAAGGCAAATTTTGGGGACAGCTGCTGTGCTTCCTCCTATTTGATGCTCATACACACAGATGGTGAAGGGCATCAGAAATCAGTTATCCTTAACTGCAAAATAGAAGAGGAGAAGACAAGGCTCCAGGGAGACCTTAGAGCAGCCTTCCCCTACCTGAAAGGGGCTACAGGAGAGCTGGGGAGGGACTTTGGACAAGGGCTGGGAGTGACAGGACAAGGGGCAAAGACTTTGAGCTGGGAGAGGGGAGACTGAGGCTGGAGATGAGGAAGAAATTCTTTCTAGTGAGGGTGGTGAGACACTGGAACAGGTTGCCCAGGGAGGCTGTGGATGCCTCCTCCCTGAAGGTGTTCAAGGCCAGGCTGGATGAGCAAGCTGGGCTGGTGGGAGGTGTCCCTGATTATGGCAGGGGATTGGAACTGGATGAGGTTTAAGATCCCTTCCAGCCCAAACCACTCTGTGATTCTATGATTCTAAGACTGATCACCTTTCTCAGTTTTTCTTATATGTGTGTAGCTCCTTTGGCAATTGGTCATTGAAGGAAAGGTTGCTTCAGTCCTGTGAGCCACATTTGAGTTGCAGAAGGTTTCTCTATTCTAACAGCAAGCTTTCCTTTGCACTATTTTTCCTCATGGGGATTGTCAGCTGGAATTTGCAGGCATATTTCTCCTACAGCCAGTGGGGTGGTTAATTAACACACACTCCATGAATCAAAGGTGGAGCTGATGAAGGCAGGGAGCCTGAAGAGAATAGGATCTTCATCAGGATTGGATGTGTCCCTGCTCAGGACCTGGAGGACAAACAGCCCTTAGCAGAGAGGTAAAAACATGCACACAAGCTCCTAAAATTTCCCAATGGAAGAAGGAAAAACAATGCACATCAAAAAATGACAAGAAATTTGGAAGGAAAGGAAAACGTGAAAAGAACCTCCCTCTACCCTGCTCTGGTGAGAGCCCACCTGGAGCACTGTGTCCAGTTCTGGAGCCTCTGTTCCAGGAAGGATCTGGAGGTGCTGGAAGGTGTCCAGAGAAGGGCCAGGAGGATGAGCAGAGGGCTGGAGCTGCTCTGCTCTGGAGACAGACTGAGAGAGTTGGGGTTGTGCAGTCTGGAGAGGAGAAGACTCCAAGGAGACCTTCTTGTGGCCTTCCAGGATCTGAAGGGGGCTCCAAGAAAGCTAGGGAGGGACTTTTGAGGGTGTCAGGGAGTGATAGGACTGGGGGGGGATGGAGCAAAACTAGAAGTGGGGAGATTCAGATTGGATGTTAGGAAGAAGTTGTTCCCCATGAGGGTGGTGAGACACTGGCAGAGGTTGCCCAGGGAGGTGGTGGAAGCCTCATCCCTGGGGGTTTTTGCAGCCAGGCTGGATGTGGCTGTGAGCAACCTGCTGTGGTGTGAGGTGTCCCTGCCCATGGCAGGGGGGATGGAACTGGCTGAGCCTTGAGGTCCCTTCCAACCCTGACAATTCCATGATTTGATAGGAAAGACACACAGCATGGCCAAAAATCCTGACTGTAAGGCACAGGAGGTTGGGCAGAATCCATTGGGAGCTTTGTGAGTCCATTTATCTTAATTGCATTCATGTGGTTGCAAGGTGATTTGATTTGACCTTGAGATAACTGATGTCTGATTTTCCTTTTATTTTTTCTTTTAATGTGCATTTCTGACAGGTGTGAAGGTCACCTAGAGCAGGGAATGGATTGTCCCTGTGCTCAAAGTTGTGGGAAATGTCCTTAATGGCAAAACAAAGCTGTGTATTGAATCCCATAAAGAAAGGGGGATGTAAACTGGTAGCCAGGGTGAATGATATCAATGACTGTGGTTTAACAAGCACCAGAGAGGCACTTCATGAGAGAAAGAATAACATGATTTGAATTGATGCAAAACACCACAAGAAGCATAACTTTGTGGTCTTATTTTTCCAATATCGAGACTTCTAGAACCAGTTAGAATCACAGAATCAACCAGGATGGAAGAGAACTCCAAGATCATCAAGTCCAGCTGATCTCCCAACTCTAACTAATCAATCAAAGGGTCAGCAACACATTGTTGAGCAAGATGTAACACTTGCAGGTCCCTGTGTACAGCAGGGTGTCCCCAAAGCTGCTTTTACAGATTTTTGAACCAGCACCTTCTGCCTCCCATCATTATTTATTTTCCAGATGGATGCAAATGAACAGGTTTTATTATCAGAGGCTGGAAGGGAACTCCAGAGATCATCAGGTCCAACCCCCCTGCCAAAGCAGCATCACTTAGGGTAGATTGCACAGGAATGCATCCAGGTGGGGTTGGAAAGTCTCCAGAGAAGGAGACTCCACAACCTCTCTGGGCAGCCTGCTCCAGGGCTCTGTCACCCTCACTGTAAAGAAGTTTCTCCTCATGTTGAGCTGAAATCTTCTATGTTCAAGCTTGAACCTGGTGTTCCTTGGCTTATCACTGTGCACCACCCAAAAGAGCCTGGCCCCCTCCCCTTGACCCCCACCCCTCAGATATTTATACACATTGATCAGATCCCTTCTCAGTCTTCTCAAGACTAAATAGCCCCAGGGATCTCTTATTAATCAAACAGCATTGAAGTCTGTACAAGGAATGAGCCTCCTCTCAAATTTGCAGCATGGTCTGTCTGAGACCCTTCTGGCTTTGCTCAGGAACAGGAGCAGATCTCTGTTGTCTCAGACGTGCTCAGAGGCTAATGAAGAGGAAGCCCCCTGAGACACATTCAAAAGGACAAAAAGCTTCTTCCACATATGAGCTATAAAAATGCAGGTTGCATTGTGCAGTGTTCCAGGCACCCATGAAGCCAAATTGCCTGCAGAGTTAATCTCGGTGTAAAATGTCTGAATGTTAACAATATAAAAAGACAAATTAGCCACACGTGTGTTGGACAGTCTGGTGTGGTTGGGCACTCCATAATTCTCCCATTCTCACTAAATGGTAAAAAGCCTCACATTTAGAGTTCATTCAGCAGTTGCTGACAAAACTCCATCTCTTCTTCCTGCTCCCCTTACTCCTCACACTGGGGAAAAAGAAACAAACCAAAAAAAGGATTGGAAACTTCTCACAGCACATATGAGATCTGGGTGACTGGTTCAGAACAAAGGGTGCTGCTTCTGCAGGCTGTCTGGGGGAAAAGCAGATGGAACCCACGGGATGACCTCTCTGGATCCCCCACAAACCTCTGATCCCCAAGGTTCTTTGGCTTGCTCTCTCTTTTAAAAAGAGAAAACATCTCTTTTCTTATGGGAGTTTGGGTTTTGGCTGCTGGGTTTTCCTGCTGCTTCCTTACCAGAACACCAAATGCCATCCCCTCTAGGTTTGAGGATCAAGAGGCATGTCCAGAGAGGCTGCTGGCTCTGCACTGTTAGTTCACATAGTATCACAGTCTCACAGTATATCAGAGGCTGGAAGGGACCTCAAGAGATCATCAGGTCCAACCCCCTGCCAGAGCAGCATCACTTAGGGTAGTCTGCACAGGAATGCATCCAGGTGGGTTTGAAAGTCTCCAGAGAAGGAGAATCCACAACCCCCCTGGGCAGCCTGTTGCAGTGCTCTGTCACTCTCACTGTAAAGAAGTTTCTCCTCATGTTAAGATGAAACCTTCTATGTTCTAGTTTGAACCTGTTGTTCCTTGGCTTATTACTGTGCACCACCCAAAAGAGCCTGGCCCCCTCCACTTGACCCCCACCCCTCAGCTATTGATAGACATTGATCAGATCCCTCTCAGCCTTCTCTTCTCCACACTAAACAGCCCCAGGGCTCTCAGGCTCTCTTCACAAGGGAGATGCTCAAGTCCCCTAAGCATCCTCGTGGGTCTGTGTTGGACTCTCTCCAGCAGGTCTCTGTCTCTCTTGAACTGGGGAGCCCAAAACTGGACACAGGATTGCAGCTGTGGTCTCAGCAGGGCAGATTAGAGAGGTAGAAGAACTTCCTTAGACCTGCAGTGTTTTCCCTGAGGAAACATCAGCATCCTAAAGAGACATCCTTTTGCCAAATGATTGGCCTTTGATTCAGCTTTCATTGACAGACCATAGCCAGCTGCAGAATGTTCCCAGTCCTGGGCACACACAGGGTCCTGTGTGTCTGGAGGGTTCAGCAAAAGCCTTTTCTCTCTATCCCAAAGGAAGTGACATCCCAAGAACTGAGAAGTCCTGTGGGAGCTGCTGATATCTATTCACTTACCAAAGCAGCTGGCACAGGTCCTTCACCATGTGACACCTGCCTGCCCTCAGGGCATGCCAGACCTGGGGGCTCCAACTGCAGCCCCATCTCCTGGGGCCCATCATGCTGGTTCAGGAAGTTGTCCCCAACTCATCTCCCACTTAGTGAAGGCACAAGAATTCCATACATCTCTCTTCCCCCCCTGCCAGGAATACCTGGTAGGTCCTGGTTTTGGAAACAGAAAGTGATAATCCATAGTTAATGCCTCCTGGGGACCATCCTCACACCTTCTGAAGTCACAGAACAGGTTGGAAAAGAACTTCAAGATCACTGAGCCCAACCATCAACCCTGTTCTACCAAGTCCCCCACTGAGACATATCTCCAAGCACCATATCTAGATGGCAGTTAAATACCTCCAGGGGTGGTGGCTCCACCACCTCCCTGGGCAGCCTGTTCCAGTATCTGACAACCATTTCTGTCAATATTTTTTCCTAATGTCCAGTCTGAACCTCCCCTGGTGCAGCTTGAGGTTTTTTCCCTCCTTTTTCTATCACCAGTTGCTTGGGAGAGGAATAATATTATTAATATTATTATATAATTATGATTATTGTTGGAATAATATCAAACCATAAATGTGAGTTTATGGGGCTTGCATGTACCTGGATTTATGGATGCCCATCAACCCTAAACACAGGCATGGGACCTCCTGCTTGTCTAATTTCGGCTCTGGTTGGATTGAATGATTCAGGATAGGACTAGGGGGAATGGGGAAAAAAATAGAAGTGGGGAGATTCAGATTGGATGTTAGGAAGAAGTTCTTCCCCATGAGGGTGGTGAGAGACTGGCACAGGTTGCCCAGGGAGGTGATGGAAGCCTCATCCCTGGAGGTTTTTGCAGCCAAGCTGGATGTGGCTGTGAGCAACCTGCTGTGGTGTGAGGTGTCCCTGCCCATGGCAGGGGGGTTGGAACTGGCTGAGCCTTGAGGTCCCTTCCAGCCCTGACAATTCTGTGATTCTAGGAGGCTCACCAGAATCTCAAAATCTTTATTCTCATAAACCTTCTGGATTTAACAGTGACAGACTGAGAGGGGATCTGCTCAGTGCTGATCAATATCCAAAGGGTCATGAGGATGGGGCTGGGCTGGTGGCCAGGGACGGGACAAGGGCCAATGGGTGCAGGCTGAAATCCAGGAGGTTTCAAACACTTGAACTTGAGAAAATGCTTTGCTTGATGGTGCTGGAGCTCTGGAGGAGGCTGCCCAGGGAGTTTGTGTCTGTTGCCACTCAACCTATGAGGCTGTCTGGGGCTCTGAGCAACCTGGCTTAGGTGAAGATGTCCCTGCTCACTGCAGGGTGGTTGGAGCAGATGACTGTTAAAGGTCCCTTCCAACCCAAACTGTTCAGTGATTCCCTGACACATAAAGGCTGTAGGGACAAATCACAAACCTTCCTCATTTCCTGGATGTGCTCTTCAGAGCATCTCTTATGAGGAGGAGAAGCTGAAACTTGGGGCTGTTTAGCCTGGGGAAAAGCAGCCTGAGAGGAGATCTGATCAATGCTGATCAATAGCTAAAGGGTGGAAGGCATGAAAATGGGGCTGGGCTCTTTTCAGTGGTGCCCAGTGACAGGACAAGGGGCAAAAGGCACAAACTGGGACCCAGGAGGTTTCACTTGAACATAAGGAGAAACCTTTGCTGTTAGGGTGCTGGAGCAGGCTGCCCAGAGAAGTTGTGGAGTCTCTTTCTCTGGTGTTCCTGGTGCAACCTGCTGTGGGTGACCCTGCTTCAGCAGGGGGGTTGGACTGGATGATTTCCAGAGGTGCCTTCCAACCCTCACCATTCTGTGACTCTGTGAACATGTCAGGAGAGGACACAGCTCCTTTCTTTGTGCTGCCAATTCCTTAAGCTGCAGCTAAGTGCACTCTCTGTGCCCCAGGGCACCTCTCTCCTTGCTAGCCTCCAATCTCCAAAGCAAGCCCAGCCTTGGGCTCTCACTCATCTCCACCAGCCCCACTGGCACCTTCTAATGGGCAGAGATAATTGTTGGAAGGCAGAGAGAGAACCTGGACCCCAGTGTGACGCAGATATGAATGACTAAAAACTAGGTACTGTTGAAGGTTTGGTTTCTCACAGCTCAGCAGCCTCCTTTGGGTAACCCCTGGCTTAGCTGAGCACCTCTGAGCCACTCTGGCCTTTAGGTCAGAAAATGTTACCCAAAAAGCAGGCTGTGAGCTGTGTGTAGGCATGCAGGCTTCCCTCCATTCCACTCAGGGAGGTTTTTTAAAAGTCATCTTCTCCTAAAGCCCAATTTAGCAACGGCAGAGCCTTGGTGTTTTTATGCAAATGCTACAATTTACAGAAGTGCTGAGCTGAGCTGGGATTTGAAGTGAAGGCTTCCTTGCTGTTCCTCCTGCCATTTAAACACCAAGCAGGGGTACACTGGCAGAGAGGGCCAGAAATAGATCTGAAACTTCAAAAGTGTCAAAATGGAATCCTGATGAACTGGGGATTGAGAGTGAGCCAGCCAGCGTTGCCTGGGTCTCAGAAGTCTCAGCACTCACCCAGGGCTTCAGAAAAGAAGTTTCAGATAAGTAAAGCCAGTGCTGGTGGGTGCCATAAGCCTTGTGCTGTTCTGCAGCTGCCAAAAGTTTGGGGCTAGCTAAATTAATTTTTTTTTATTATTTATTTTTGGTTTTGTTTTGTTTTGGTTGTTTGTTTTTCTTTTTCTGAGGAGAAATTGTTTTGCTGAAAGTTTCTGAGGAGCTCTTGGGTATCACACAGCAGCCAGCTGCAGGATCACAGCCTTGGGCAGATCACAACAGTTCTGCACCGTGATGCTCAGCCTGGGCCAGGCTGCAGGAGGTAATATACTGCAGGAAGCTGATAGTGTCACTGAGGTTTCATCATTCCCAGCCTGGGGTGGCTTTAGAGTGCTGGAAACTGGGAAATGCTTGGATTGTAGAATCATGGAATGGGTTGGGTTGGAAGGGAACTTAAAGATCATGCAGTTCCAACCCCCCTGCCGTGGGACAGGGACACCTCCCACCAGCCCAGCTTGCTCAAAGCCTCATCCAACCTGGCCTTGAACACCTCAGGGGAGGGGACATCCACAGCATCCCTGGGCAACCTGTGCCAGTGTCTCCCCAGCCTCACTGGAAAGAATTTCTTCCTCATCTCCAGTCTCAGTCTCCCCTCTTCCAACTCAAAGCCATTGTCCCACACCCTGTCACTCCCAGCCCTTGTCAAAAGTCCCTCCCCAGCTCTCCTGGAGCCCCTTCAGGTACTGGAAGGCTGCTCTGAGGTCTCCCTGGAGCCTTCTCTTCTCCAGGCTGAACAGCCCCAACTCTCCCAGCCTGTCTCCATAACGGAGGTTCTCCACTCTCTGATCATCTTCATGGTTGCCTCTGGACCTTCTGCAACAATTCCATGTCCTTCTTGTGCTGAGGGCACCAGAACTGTGCTCTAGATGGGATCTCATGAGAGCAGAGCAGAGGGGCAGAATCCCCTCCCTCACCCTGCTGCTCTCCCTGCTTTGGATCTTGGTTCTGGCTGCAGTTTCAGTGTAGCTGTCTGGTTATTTGCAGAGGCAGAAGTATGGGCATGCCAAGCAGGTCATAAACCCTCCCTCAGCCAGGTCATGTTGAGGAACAGCTAAACTGCCATGTCTGCTGCTGTCCCAGGCATCACTCCTAATAACAGAGAGCTCCAGGAAAGAGAATTTTTAGCAAGCTGTGTTTAGAAACCAGATTGTGTTTCTGCTTCCCCCTGCCAACGAGCTGCTGCACAGAGCTGTGCTGACTCTAATGTCCCCCCCCCCCCCCATTGCATCCTTGCTGGGACAAGAATAGATACAGCCCCAGCATGACATCAGCCAGCGTGGAAACTGCTCACCCCTGGGGAAGGGAGTTTGGGATGGCAGCCTCAGCACTTGGCTGGAGAATGCCAACTGGACAGAGGCATGGAGTGCACCCTCAGCAGGTTTGCTGATGACACCAAGCTGTGTGGGGCAGCAGACAGGCTGGAGGGAAGGGATCCATCCAGAGGGACCTGGACAGGCTGCAGAGCTGGGCACAAGCCAACCTCAGGAGGTTCAACAAGACCAAGTGCAAGGTCCTGCAGCTGGGTCGAGGCAATCCCAAGCACAAATCCAGGCTGGGCAGTGACTGGCTGGAGAGCAGCCCTGAGGAGAGGGACTTGGGGGTGCTGGGGGATGAGAAGCTCAACAGGAGCTGTCAGTGAACACTTGCAGCCCAGAGAGCCAACCAGATCCTAGGCTGCATCAGGAGAAGTGTGGCCAGCAGGTCAAGGGAGGTGATTCTCCCCCTCTGCTCAGCTGTGGTGAGACCACACCTGGAGCTCTGCATCCAGTTCTGGAGCCTCTGTTACAAGAGGGATATGGACATGCTGGAAGGTGTCCAGAGAAGGGCCACGAGGATGAGCAGAGGGCTGGAGCACCTCTCCTATGAGGACAGACTGAAAGAGTTGGGGCTGTTCAGTCTGGAGAAGAGAAGGCTTCAAGGTGACTTTCTTGTGGCCTTCCAGGATCTGAAGGGGGCTCCAAGAAAGCTGGGGAGGGACTTTTTAGGCTATCAGGTAGTGACAGGACTGGGGGGGATGGAACAAAGCTGGAAGTGGGGAGATTCAGACTGGACATGAGGAAGTTCTTCCCCATGAGAGTGGTGAGAGCCTGGAATGGGTTGTGCAGGGAGGTGGTTGAGGTCACATCCCTGGAGGTGTTTGCAGCCAGGCTGGATGAGGCTCTGGCCAGGCTGCTGTAGTGTGAGGTGTCCCTGCCCATGGCAGGGGGATTGGAACTGGCTGAGCCTTGTGGTCCCTTCCCACCCTGACTGATTCTAGGATTCTACGCAGGAGGTGCTGGGGCTGCCATGCTGTTGCTGGGGGAAAATCTCAGAACCTCACATTGCTCAGCAATCTGAGATGAGGAACCTTGCTGCCTTGGGCACTAGGGGCCACAGCTTCACTGGCCATGTAGAGTCAGAGAATCATTAAGGTTGGAAAAAAACCTCTAAGATCATCAAGTCCAACCTTCTACCCAACACCTCCATGAGCCATGTCCCAAAGTGCCACAGCTATTCATTTCTTGAACACCTCCAGGAATGGGGACTCCACCACCTCCCTGGGCAGCCTCTTCTAACCCCTGACCACTCTTGGCAGCAAAGACATTTTTCCTTGCATCCAACCTAAACTTTTCCTGCCACAGCTTGAGGCCATATGCTGGGAGCCCAGCTGCAGCCTCACCTCCACACTGCCCAGTCAAGGCAAAACTAAGAAGCTACAGCCGGTTCTCAGTGGGTGACCTTACAGACAAGTGCCACCCTGCCACTCAGACTGCCTTGTGCTTCACCTGCTCCTGCTTGCTCTTTTCTCCCTGAATGCCTCAAATGTACATCAACTTGTCAGAGAATCACAGAAGGCTTTGAGTCGGCCCAGTCACAGTGGTGATGGTCACAGTTATCTCTAAAGGATGATGGATCTGTTCTGCTGTGCCTGGAAAAACAGGAACTCTTCCCAAGCTGGGAAACACAGTTCCTGACTCGGATACAAACATCACAGAATCATAGAATGGTTTGGGTTGGAAGATCATCCAGTTCCAACCCACCTGCCACAGGGGTTGCACCAGTCCAGGATGCTCAAGGCCTCATCCAGCCTGGCCGTGAACACCTCCAGGGAGGAGGCAGCCACAGCCTCCCTGGGCAACCTCTTCCAGTGTCTCCCCACCCTCACTCTCAAGAATTTCTTCCTCATCTCCAGTCTCAATCTCCCCTCTTTTAGCTTCAATCCATTCTGCATCATCCTATCACTCCCAACCCTTGTCAAAAGTCCCTCCCAGCTCTCCTGTAGCCCCCTTTAGGTACTGGAAGGCTGCTCTAAGGTCTCCCTGGAGCCTCCTCTTCTGCAAGTTGAACATCCCCAACTTTCCCAGCCTATCCACATAGGGAAGGCTCTCCAGCCCTCTGATCATCTCTGTGGCCTCCTGTGGATGCACTCCAGCAGTTTGATATCCTTCTTGTGTTGGGGCACCAGAACTGGACACTGGTGGAGTCACACAGGTGCAGGTTAGAGGGGGAGAATCCCCTCCTTCATCCTGCTTGTCAGGATGCCCTCCTGACCAAAATGACCTGCCAGCCAAAAAGCTCTTGACCTTGTCTTGGACTTGATGAAAGAATGGTGGGGAAAAAAGCAGAAAAGGACTAAAAATAACATATATCAAAAGAATTACTTAACTTAAACAAGATCCTGAACTAAACAAGCAATACATTAATGTGTTTCTCATTTCAAAGCCAAGAAGAGGTTGGCATTTACAGATACTTTATCTAAGCTGTGAAAGGAGATGAAGCAGAAGGAAACATGACCTTGACACTCAGCAGACTCAGGCTGCAGATCCAGAGCAGAGTCTTCTCCATGGATGACCACCAGCAGGTCTGACCTGAGTCTGAGTCTCTGTTCCCATACCCACCTTTGCTAGAGGTGCCCACTCAGAAGCACCATCTGTCAGTCCGTGGAGGATGGTGCCCTGTGGCCATGCAGGAGGCAAAAACCATTGCCTGCAGAAAGAGCAGGTAAAACACAGTCACACAATCACAGAAACATTCAGGTTGGAGGAGGCCCTCAGGATCACCAAGTCCAACCCAGAACCCTGCTCTACAAGGCTCATCCCTAAACCATAGCCCCAAGCACCACATCCAAACCACCTTGAAACACAGCCAGGCTTGGGGACTCCACCACCTCCCTGCGCAGAACATTCCAATCCCTGACCACTCTTGTTGGGACAAAAATGTTTCCTACTGTCCAGTCTAAACCTACCCAGTAGCAGCTTGAGGCTGTTCCCTCTTGTTCTGTCACTAATGACCTGTGAGAAGAGACCAGCAGCAGCCTCTCCACAACCTCCTTTCAGGGAGCTGTAGACAGCAATGAGGTCTCCCCTCAGCCTCCTCTGTTTCACACTAACCATCCCCAGCTCCTTCAGTCTCTCTCCATCAGATTTCTTCTCCAGGCCCTTCCCAGCTTCCTTGCCCTCCTCTGCCCTGGCTCCAGCACCTCCACATCTCTCTTGGATTGAGGTGCCCCAAACTGGACACAGCACTCCAGGTGTGGCCTCCCCAGAGCTGAGTCCCAGGGGACAATCCCCTGCCTGCTCCTGCTGGACACAGCATTGCTGATCCCAGCCAGGATGCCTTTGGCTTTCTTGGCCACCTGGGCACACTGCTGGCTCCTCTTCAGCTACTTGGCCATCAGCACCCCCAGGTCCCTTCCTGCCAGCAGCTGTGCAGCCACACTGCCCCAGTCCTGCAGCACTGCTTGGGGTTGTTGTGCCCCAAGTGCAGGACCTGGCACTTGGCCTTGTTGCAGCTCCTCCTGTTAATGTTGGCCATGGATCCAATCTATCCAAGTCCCTCTGTAGAGCCTCCCTGCCCTGGTGCAGATCAACATTCACCATCTAACTTAGTATCATCTGAGAACTTACTGCTGACACACTCAGTAAGTTCTCAGGTGAACAACGGAGCACTAGGTATGGAGTCTGACAAGAAGGTAGGAAACAACCAAGAGTTTCTCCAAGCAAGTCATGGCAAAGCAATCTGTCAGGATCATTAGCATGGAGGCAAAGGGAAGCAGCCAGTGTGATACATCTTGGCTTAGGAAGGCTCTTGACACCATCTCATTTAACTTTCACATGAACAAATGGAGGAAATGGAAGCTAAATGGAAATTTACCACAAGTCCATGCTCTCAGAATTATTATCTGCAACTCACCATCAGACACAGCCCTGTCCTGTAGTCCATCTTGCTGCTGGCAGCAAAGCTAGCTCAGCTACAACACTGCAAATGTACAGCTGCACAGGGGCAGCAGGATCACTCTTGGCCAAATGACCTCCCCAGAGCACAGAATCATAGAATTGTTTCAGCTGAAAAAGACCTCTAGGATCATCAACTCCAACCATTCTCTAACTCCACAGAGCCTGGTGCTAAAACATGGCCCTCAGCACCTCATGACCCTCAGCACCACATCTCTGACTCTTGGAAACACCTGCAGGGATGGGGATTCAACTACCTGATGGTTGATGATTTAGCCACCTGATGGTTTATTGATTCAACCACCTGATGGGAGAACTGACCCAGCACCACCATGGTGAAGTTCAGTAAAGTCATTTGTGGAATGCCACAACTCAACAAGGAGGTTGAACCTCTCTAAAGCTGCCCTTTTTCTTCTTGGTGGGAGAAATATCACCTTCACTTGGGAAGCTTTCTGCTGAGCTCACCATGAGAGCTTCTCCTTGCAGTTCAAACTCAGAGAACATTTCCAGCAACAGCTGGGTTTCACCTGTGTCTCATTTCCAGATGGATGGATGGCTATTTGTGGAATGCCACAACTCAACAAGGAGGTTGAACCTCTCTAAAGCTGCCCTTTTCCCTCTTGGTGGGAGAAAGAGCCCTTTTCCTTGGGAAACTTTCTGCTGAGCTCACCTTGAGAGCTTCTCCTTGCAGTTCTCAGAGCTGGGTTTCACCTGTGTCTCATTTCCAGATGGATGGCAGTGTGCCTTGCTCCTGGCCCTGTGCTGCTGGTTCCTGAAGGACCTGGGTGTCCACTTTTGTCCTCAGGCTCGGGTTACAAGCCTTTAGGTGACCTTTGCAAATGAGACTGAGTCTCAAAAAAAAAAAAAAAAAAAAAAAAAAAGAAAATCTAAGTTCTTTATTTCTCCAGTGCAAGGAGAGAACTGCTTGAGAGGGTACAGAAAAGGGTTGCTGAGATGAAGAGGGGACAGGACCATCTCTCTGAGGAGGAAAGGCTGAGAGACTTGGGCCTTTTTAGCATGGAGAAGACTGGGGAGGGTGTCTCATCAATGCTGATCAATACTTCAAGGGTGGGTGTCAGGAGGATGGGACCAGTCTTTTTTCACTGATGCCCAGTGACAGGACAAGAGGTAACAGGCACAAACCTGGACGTAGGAAGTTCCATCTGAACATGAAGAGGAACTTCTTTACTTTGAGAGTGGGAGAGCACTGGAGTAGGCTGCCCAGAGAGACTGTGGAATCTTCTCTAGAGTCACTCAAAACCTGCCTGGATGCAGTCCTGTGGAATCTGCTTCTAGGTGAACCTGCTCTGCCAGGGGGCTTGCACCTCTCTCCATCTCTGGCCATGTTGCTTTTCATGCAGCCCAGGCTGCCATTGGCCTTCTGGGCTGCAAGTGCCCATTGCTAGCTCATGTCCAGCTTCTGCCTCACCAGCACCCTCAAGCCCTTTTCTACAGGGCTGCTTTCAGTCTCATCACAGGATGTTAGGGGTTGGAAGGGACCTCTGGAGATCATCAGGTCCAACTCCCCTGCCAGAGCAGGACCAGAGAATCCAGCACAGGTCACACAGGAACACATCCAAATGAGTTTTGAAAGGCTCCAGAGAAGGAGACTCCACAACCTCTCTGGACAGCCTGTTCCAGGGCTCTGGGACCCTCCCAGTGCAGAAGTTCCTCCTCATGTTGAGGTGGAACCTCCTGTGCTGGAGTTTCCATCCATTGCCCCTTGTCTTGTCACAGTCTTATCCTCCCCAAGCCTGGACTGACATTGAGGGCTGCCCTAACCCAGGTGCAGGGCATTGCACTTTGCCTTGTTGAGCCTCATGAGGTTCTCCTCAGCCCAGCTCTGCAGCCTGTCCAGATCCCTCTGGATGACATTAACCCTACCACTCATCTTGGTATCATCTGCAAATCTCCTGAGGGAGCACTCAACCTCTCTAGCACTGATGAAGATTTGAAGCTCACTTCTTTGCCCAAGCTCTCAGGAGAATCCAGGGCCATGCCCACGTGTCAGACATCAGCTCTTCGGCAGCAGGAGCAATGCTGAGAGAAGTGATTGAGTTTTACTCTTAAGGGGGCTACAAGAAAGCTGGGGAGGGACTTTTGAGGGTGTCAGGGAGTGATAGGAGTGGGGGGAATGGAGCAAAACTAGAAGTGGGGAGATTCAGATTGGATGTTAGGAAGAAGTTTTACACCATGAGGGTGGTGAGAGACTGGCACAGGTTGATCAGGCCAGCCTGATCTAGTGTGAGGTGCCCCTGCCCATGGCATGGGAGTTGGAACTAGATGATCCTTGTGGTCTCTTCCAACCCTGACTGATTCTATGATTCTACGTGGCTGTGAGCAACCTGCTCTAGTGTGAGGTGTCCCTGCCCATGGCAGGGGGTTTGGAACTGGCTGAGCCTTCAGGTCCCTTCCAACCCTGACAATTCTCTGATTCTATGATACTCTGCTGGGTGAGATCACTGATGGGTGGTGCCGGATCCTGGGTAACAAAGCTGTGGAAGGAGAGCTTGGGTTGCACACTGCACCACACATCTGCATTCCGTGGGGCGCTGGGGACAGCCGCGGGGCGATGCAAGCCGACAGGGTAGTGCCAGCGCGGCAGAGGAGTTCGTACGAGGCAAGGAGATTTCCCAGCTCCTCCTGGCACCACCAATGATCTGCTCATTATGGGCTGGCAAAGAGCAATCCCTCTCACGGAGAGAGGGGCACCAGCACGCTGACAGCTGGCCATACATTTGAATAGGAGAGCTGCAATCTGCCGCGTTCCTGTTTCCATGGTCGTTACCTGCTCGGATCTCCTCTGAGGAGCAGGGGATTTTTTAACAGCCCACCACACACCGTTCCTGAGGATACTCTCCCTCTCCAGACCAATCTGATGCCAGATTCTCGTGTCTTATAGTATCTCTTACACCATTTCTTACAGCAGCTCTTATGGCACCTCTTACACCATTTCTTATAGCATCTCTTACACTACCTCTTATAGCATCTCTTACACCATTTCTCATAGCATCTCTTACACCATTTCTCATAGCAACTCTTATAGCATCTCTTACACCATTTCTCATAGCATCTCTTACACCATTTCTTACAGCAGCTCTTAACCATTTTATACATCTCTTACACCATTCCTTGCAACATCTCTTACAGAATCTCTTACACCATTTTATACGGTATCCCTTACACCATTTTATACAGCATCTCTTACACCATTCCTTGCAGCATCTCTTACAACATCTTACACCATTTTATACAGCATCCCTTACACCATTTCTTGTAGCATCTCTTACACCATTTCTTACAGCAGCTCTTACACCATTTTATACAGCATCTCTTACACCATTCCTTGCAGCATCCCTTACACCATTTCTTCCTACAGCATCTCTTACACCTTCTCTTACAGCATCTCTTACACCATTTCATCCTACAGCATTTCTTGTAACATCTCTTACAGCATCTCTTATACCATTTCTTCCTACAGCATCTCTTACAGCATCTCTTACACCATTTCGTCCTATAGCATCTCTTACAGCATCCCTTACACCATCTCTTACAGCATTCCTTACACCATCTCTTACAGCATTCCTTACACCATCTCTTACAGCATCTCTTACACCATTTCTTCCTACAGCATCCCTTACACCATCCCTTACAGCATCTCTTACACCATTTCTTCCTACAGCATCTCTTACACTATCCCTTACACCATCCCTTACAGCATCTCTTACACCATTTCTTCCTACAGCATCTCTTACACTATCCCTTACACCATCCCTTACAGCATCTCTTACACCATTTCTTCCTACAGCATCTCTTACACTATCCCTTACACCATCCCTTACAGCATCTCTTACACCATTTCTTCCTACAGCATCCCTTACACCATCCCTTACAGCATCTCTTACACCATTTCTTCCTACAGCATCTCTTATAGCATCTCTTACACCATTTCTCCTCTTTGCTCTGTTAAAATGGCTGATCCAGGCTACACACACATTAACTCACCACCAGTTAATGAAGCATAACTAAGAAGAATTAATGTATTTATCCCCAAAAGAAAAAAAATATTTCTACCCCATTAAAATAAGTGGAAAACGGCTCACATAAGGCACTAAAACTCTACAAATGTGACCACAGATTTATCTTTGCAGATTCTGCCAAACCCTCTGGCCATGAGTCCCCTCAGTTCCACTGTTCCAAACAGTGGCAGCAAATAACCACAGGACAGGACAGGACCTCTGGAGATCATCCAGTCCAGTTCTCCTGCCAGAACAGGTTTATCTAGATCAGATTGCACAGGGTGGCATCCAGGTGGGTTTTGAAAGACTCCAGAGATGGAGATTCCATCACCTCTCTGGGCAGCCTGTTCCAGTGCTCTGCCTGTAAAGAAGAGTAAAGACATAAAAAAGAGAGTGAAGAGAGTAAAGAAGAGCAAAGAAGTAAAGAAGTGAAGAAGAAAGAAGAGCAATGAAGTAGAGAAGAGAGTAGAGAAGAGTAAAGAAGTAAAGAAGAGAGTGAAGAAGAGAGTAAAGAGCAACGAAGTAGAGAAGAGAGTAAAGAAGAGTAAAGAAGTAAAGGAGTAAAGATGAGTACAGAAGTAGAGAGTAAAGACTAAAGAAGTAAAGACAAGTAAAGAAGTAAAGAGGAGAGTAAAGAAGAGTAAAGAAGTAGAGAGTAAAGAAGAGCTTAAAGAAGAGTAAAGGAGCAAAGAAGAGTAAAGAAGAGAGTAAAGAAGAAAAGAGAGTAAAGAATTGAAGAGAGTAAAGAAGAGTAAAGAAGTAGAGAGTAAAAAGAAGTGAAGAAGAGTAAAAAAGTAAAGAAGTAGAGAGTAAAGAAGAGTAAAGAAGTAAAGAAGAAAATAAAGAAGAGAGTAAAGAAGTTTCTCCTCATTTTTAGATGGAACTTCCAATGCTCAGGTTTGTTTAAACTCTTCACTTGATGGCAACCTTGCATATTCTGTGGCTGCTTCAGTAAATATCCACCTGACCTTCTCTGTTTCTAGAAGATTTGATGTTTCCTGGGGGAGAGTCCATTAATATGGGAGTGTCTGCAGTGATGGTCCTGGCCACCAAACTTCACACATCCATATAGCAAATAGATGCACCAAGAGCTTCACCTTCACAAGGAACTCAGTAAGAACTCCAAGCTATAGGAGGGGAGATTCAGATTGGATGTTAGGAAGAAATTTTTCCCCATGAGGGTGGTGAGAGACTGGCACAGGTTGCCCAGGGAGGTGGTGGAAGCCTCATCCCTGGAGGTTTTTGCAGCCAGGTTGGATGTGGCTGTGAGCAACCTGCTGTAGTGTGAGGTGTCCCTGCCCATGGCAGAGGGATTGGAACTGAATGATCCTTCAGGCCCCTTCCAAGCCTGACAATTCTGTGATTCTGTGAACTCGAAGTGAGGAGTCATTCCCAGGACAAGGAGGGAACACTGATCTCCATGCCTTGTCCATACTCACTCCAAATCCTCTGTTGCTGGCATTCTTTTCTTCTCCTCTGTTTGTGTTGCTGGAGGTGGCCATCTGCAAATGTTTACAGATATTTCAAGATTATTTTTGAGCCCAGACATCAGTGTGTGGAAGCCGCCCAGGCTTACCAGCAAGAATGCCTCATGTTTATGGTTCACTCATCACTGGCACTCACCTGCTAACCAGCAGCCAAAACCTCTGTCCCTACACTGCCTTCTGGAGATGAAGGGATGCAGAAAGAGTCATTTACAAGCCTCAATGCCATCCAGTACCTCAGTGCCTGCATGCATCAGACCTGCCTAGGAGCACAGGGCTGACCAAGTAAGATCTTCTTCACAGGGAGGGCTCTCAACCATTGGAACGGTCTGCCCAGGGCAGTGGTGGAGGTGCTGTCCCTGGAGGTATTTAAGCAGTGTGTGGACCTGGAGCTTAGGGACATGGTTTAATGTTGACTCTTCAGTGCTGGGTCGAGAGCTGGACTGGATGATCTTTGAGGTCTCTTCCAACCTCTTCTAACCAGATGTATTCTGTGGTATTGAGGCTGAAGCAAAGTCCCCATTGCAGTGTAACTCACTCTTCCATGTACCTGCTTTTCTTCTGTTACTGCTCTGTTCTGTGCATCCACACTTTAGCCAGCCAGACGTCTCCCAGAGCTGTTCATGCAAAGTCTCCAACCCAAAGGAGTCTGCATCTCTCCTAGAGGCCTGTGGTGGTACCTCAGGATAGACAGAAGACAGAAGATTTCCACATCCTACTGCTAATACAGCTCCACTCCCATGCCAGAGCAGTGGATTTAAAGATTGTGTTATTTGATTTAATCTTACTGGAGAATTATAGAACCATAGAATTGTTTTGGTTGGAAAAGACCTCCAAGGCCATTGAGTGTGGCCAGCAGGTCAAGGGAGGTGATTCTCCCCCTCTGCTCTGCTCTGGTGAGACCCCACCTGGAGTACTGCATCCAGTTCTGGAGCCTCTATTACAAGAGGGATATGGACATGCTGGAAGGTGTCCAGAGAAGGGCCACCAGGATGAGCAGAGGGATGGAGCTGCTCTGCTATGAGGACAGACTGAAAGAGTTGGGGCTGTTCAGTCTGGAGAGGAGAAGGCTCCAAGGTGACCTTCTTGTGTCCTTCCAGTATCTGAAAGGGGCTACAAGAAATCTGGGGAGGGACTTTTTAGGGTGTCAGGGAGTGATAGGACTGGGGGGAATGACATAAAGCTGGAAGTGGGGAGATTCAGACTGGACATGAGGAAGAAGTTCTTCCCCATGAGAGTGGTGAGAGCCTGGAATGGGTTGTCCAGGGAGGTGGTTGAGGCCCCATCCCTGGAGGTGTTTGCAGCCAGGCTGGATGAGGCTCTGGCCAGGCTGCTGTAGTGTGAGGTGTCCCTGCCCATGGCAGGGGGATTGGAACTGGCTGATCCTTGTGGTCCCTTCCAACCCTGACTGATCCTATGACTGGAGCCATCAACCCAAGAGCACCATGGCTGTTAAACCAGGGCCCAAAGTCCCATGGCCACAGGTTTCTTGAGGAGCTCCAGGGACAGTGACAAAGGTCTTGGAGAAGCTCTTGGAGGGAGGCCTCTAACACTTTGGAGAACCCTATCAGAGATGCCATCAGTGGGTAGGACAGGAATTGGGTGGTAACTATGAGGAGTGAATGGAAGAGAGTATCTCCCTCCAGCATGAAATTCAAGCCCTGACCTTTTCCAACATAATGACTAACTCAACCTTTACATAATAACGTGTGTGATATTTGGAGAGCATCACATATGTGTCACTTTAATTAATTGAACAGAAATAGATTCACAGAAGAAAAATGGATTAGCCAATCAGCAATCCCCTTTCTCTCTATTTGCTATCAGAGTAATTAGTTTATTCTCCTAATCTCTTGACCCTTCTGGAAATCATAACCCTGCTGAGCTGCTTGAGAACAGGAGCTCATTTGAATGGCACCAGAATTGTGCTCTGGGTGCATGAGCATCTAATTTCATTTTTATTAGGTGATCTTCTCCCTCCTTACTACATCCCCCTCTAGAGAACAGCTGACCCAAACCCTGGGAAAGACTTTAGGGCTTTGCTCAGTAACATCAGTGTGCTTTGGATCAAGACCATGGCCAGCAGAATCGTTCCTCCTAGAAGATCACAGAAACACAGAATCACAGAATTCACCAGGTTGGAAAAGACCTTTGGGATCACCAAGTCCAACCTATCACCCAACACCATCTCATCAATAAACCATGGCACTGAGTGCCTCATCCAGGCTGGTTTTAAACACTTCCAGGGATGGTGACTCCACCACCTCCCTGGGCAGCACATCCCAATGGCCAATCTCTCTGTCTGGGAAGAATTTCTTCCTCACACCCAGCCCAAACCTCCCCTGGTGCAGCTTGAGACTGTGTCCTCTCCTTCTGTCACTGGGTGCCTGGGAGAAGAGCCCAACCCCCACCTGGCTACAGCCTCCCTTCAGGGAGTTGTAGAGAGCAATGAGGTCTGCCCTGAGCCTCCTCTTCTCCAGGCTAAACACCCCCAGCTCCCTCAGCCTCTCCTCACAGGGCAGGTTTTGTTAGCTGGAGGATCAGCAATAACCTCACCACTGGTCTGTCTGTAGACAGCAGTCACAGAATCCCAGAATTCCAGGTTGGAAGGGACCTCAAGGATCATCTGCTCCAACCTTTCTAGGTGAGAGTGCAGTTGAAATAAGTTGGCCCAACTCCCTGTCAAGCTGAGTCTCAAACTGCCCAGTGCAGGGCACTCCACTGCTGCCCCTGGGAGATGATTCCACGCTCTGACTGTGCTCATGGCAAACATTTTCTCATGGAGACCAAAGGGAATGTCCCCAGCAGTAACTTGTCCCCATCTCTCCTTCTCTGTTCCATGGCACTCCTTGTACAAAGGGAGTCTCCATCCTGCTGGCAGCCACCCTCTATGTCCTGGTCCATGGTGATAAGGGCTCCCCTAAGCTTTCTCCTCTCAAGGCTGAACCCTTGTGAATCTCAACCTTTCCTCGCATGGCAGGGCTGCCAGCCCTCTGATCATCCTCATGGCTTTTTTCTGGACCCTTTCCAGCCTGTCTACATCTTAATTATTTTTTTTTTTTTTGGGAAAGCAGGGACCAAAACTGAACAGAGTGCTCCAGGTTTGGTCTGATCAATGCTGAGCAGAGTGGGAGAATGACAGTGATGTTCAGACGAGCAGTCACAGACTGTTAGCAGCCAGCAAATGCTTCAACAAGATCACCATTTGTTCCAGAGTGATCAAACGACCCTACAGAGTGAATTACAAGCTGAAAAAAATAAATGTAAAGTACTGTGTAGATGCACAAATGATGATTTCATTATCTGGCCAACGTAGGAGAGACAGATACAAATTGTTCCGATCGTGGAGTGATGAAAGAGTAATGAACAACGGGTTCTGGAGTGAGCACAGGAAGAGAATAATGAATTGCAGTTTAAATGAAATCAGAATTCAATGGAGTGGAGCCCAGACTGTCCTTCAGATGTTGGAATTTTGCACTAGTGAAGCACTGTCATTTGCAGAAATGTCCTTCAGGAAGAAGGGATCTAAATGGGGCAGAGGAAGAGATCCTTACGATGAGCCTGGCCACTGGCTTGCTTTAGCCAGCTGCATTGCAGCATTCCCACTCCTGCTGCTTTGCTAATTAGAGAATCACAGAATCCCAGAATCAGCCAGGTTGGAAAAGACCTCAGAGATCATCAAGTCCAACCTATTACCTAACACCTAACAACTCCTGACAATAAACCATGGCTCCAAGTGCCACATCCAGTCTCTTTTTAAACACTTCCAGGGATGGTGACTCCACCACCTCCCAATGGCCAATCTCTCTTTCTGGGAAGAATTTCTTCCTCACACCCAGCCCAAACCTCCCCCTGCACAGCTTGAGACTGTGTCCTCTCCTTCTGTCACTGGTGCCTGGGAGAAGAGACCAACCCCCACCTGGCTACAGCCTCCCTGCAGGGAGTTGTAGAGAGCAATGAGGTCTGCCCTGAGCCTCCTCTTCTCCAGGCTGAACACCCCCAGCTCCTTCAGCCTCTCTTCACAGGGCTGTGCTCCAGACCCCTCCCCAGCCTTGTGCTCCAGACCCCTCCCCAGCCTTCTTGCCCTTCTCTGGACATGTTCAAGTACCTCAATGTCTTTCTTAAGTTGAGGAGCCCAGAACTGGACACAGCACTCAAGGTGTGGCCTGAGCTGTGCTGAGCACAGGGCAGGATGACTTCCCTGCTCCTGCTGCCCACACTATTGCTGATCCAGGCCAGGATGCCATTGGCCTTCTTGGCCACCTGGGCACACTGTTGGGCACACAGACCACAGATTGGCGACTTGCACTCTGCAAAGCCAACTGACCATTGGTACTTTTGCCTTTTCCCTCTTCTAACCTTGCTTTTCCTCTACTACTCAGCTGCTTTAAGGCAACATCTGACAAGATCTCTTCACACACTCAAAGAATGCCAGGTCAGAAGGGACCCCAAGAATCATCTGGCCCAAGCTTTCTAGGGAACAGTAGAGTTGAAATGAGATGTCCCAGCACCAGAGAATCACAGAATATATCTGGTTGGAAGAGAACTCAAAGATCATCCAGACCAACCCTTTACCCAGCACTGAAGGACCAAGCTGAGTCCTCAAACTGACTGAGGTAGGGCAATCCACTGCTTCCCTGGGGAGATCATCCCAGTGCCTGACTGTTCTTTACTGTGAAAAGCTTTCTTCTGGATTCCAATCACAATCTCCCCAGGAGGAACTTGTACACATAGCCTCTTGTCTTTTACACATCACTTGGGGACAGAATTAAGAAACCAAGACACCAAAAGCTTCTGGGGAAGAAAGTGGTAGAAATATGCAGAAATAACACATGGCAAAAGCTTTATTTCTTCTTTTTCTTTGTTTTGTTTTGGTTTTGTTTTGTTTTGTTGTTGTTGTTGTTGGAAAACTTTGTGCAGTAGAGGGATTTATCTTCTTTTCTTTTGATCATACCAATAACCCCAGGAGCAGCCCAGGATTTCTAATGTTGTTTTCAAAGGAAGGTGTCACATTTGGTGCATCATACCTATCCATCACCCTCCACAGCATCTTGTTAGATCTGTACTGCAGCTACATTCCTCTCACAAGTGCAGGACACTAGACCATTTTAGCTCTCTGTACAGAATTTCTATGAAGGCATCTCAGAAACCAGCTGATTTCCCAGGCAGAGCTCAAAGAGGCTCATAACCCACCTCCCTCCTGCTGCTGCTCTGCCCCCTCTGCATCTGCCCTCTTGCCCCTTGGAAAAGAGCCAGCACAAAAGTGAGAGGCAGCACTTCAAGACCTCAGCAAAGGATGTGGTGCTCTGGGCTGGGCATCCCAGAGGGAGAGGTCACCTTTCATCACCTGGTGTTCAATAGCCTCAGGGCAGCTGGAAAGCAAGAAAGTCCCAAATACAGTAAGTGTCAGCACCACCCAAAGCCAAAGAGTGATGGCAACAAAGTGAAAAAGAAGGGACCCCATGTCCTGCTTGCCTTGTGCACAGAAATGGATATTCTTGGAGAAGAAACCAGAGGAGAAATGTGGCTGTGGGAGTGACTGAAAGGCCACCTGCTGCTGCTTGATTCAATGACATCTTCTGTGAAGGTTTGCTCTCCCGCAAGGTCAAAGTAAACTTCATGTGAGGAGAGGCTGAGGGAGCTGGGGGTGTTTAGCCTGGAGAAGAGGAGGCTCAGGGGAGACCTCATTGCTCTCTACAACTACCTGAAGGGAGGTTGCAGCCAGGTGGGGGTTGGGCTCTTCTCCCAGGCAACCAGCAACAGAACAAGAGGACACAGTCTCAAACTGTGCCAGGGGAGGTCTAGGCTGGATGTTAGGAGGAAGTTCTTTACAGAGAGAGAGATTTGCCATTGGGATGTGCTGCCCAGGGAGGTGGTGGAGTCACCATCACTGGAAATGTTCAGGAGAAGCCTGGATGAGGCACTTAGTGCCATGGTCTGGGTGATTCATAGAATAGAATCATAGAATCAGTCAGGGTTGGAAGGGACCACAAGGATCATCCAGTTCCAACCCCCCTGCCATGGGCAGGGACACCTCACACTACAGCAGCCTGGCCAGAGCCTCATCCAGCCTGGCTGCAAACACCTCCAGGGATTGGGGCCTCAAAAACCTCCCTGCACAACCCATTCCAGGCTCTCACCACTCTCATGGGGAAGAACTTCTTCCTCACATCCAGTCTGAATCTCCACACTTCCAGCTTTGTTCCATCCCCCCCAGTCCTGTCACTACCTGATAGCCTAAAAAGTCCCTCCCCAGCTTTCTTGGAGCCCCCTTCAGATCCTGGAAGGCCACAAGAAGGTCACCTCAGAGCCTTCTTTTCTCCAGACTGAACAGCCCCAACTCTCTCAGTCTGTCCTCATAGCAGAGCAGCTCCATCCCTCTGCTCATCCTGGTGGCCCTTCTCTGGACACCTTCCACATGTCCAGATCCCTCTTGTAATAGAGGCTCCAGAACTGGATGCAGTACTCCAGGTGGGGTCTCAGCAGAGTGGAGCAGAGGGGGAGAATCACCTCCCTTGACCTGCTGGCCACACTTCTCTTGCTGCAGCCCAGGCTCTGCTTGGCTCTCTGGGCTGCAAGTGCACATGCCAGAAAGGATACATCCTGTGCTGAAAGGGACGTGCTCCAGCCCAACCTCCTGGCTCTGGTGGCTGAGTCCCACCTCCCCAGCAGAAAATCTGTGTCACCAGAGTGTGCCAGCACAGCCTGGTCAGGCCCAGTGAGAGCATCAGCAAAACAGGGCTGCTCAGAGAGGCTGAGGGGTCTGCATCTCTGGAGGCATTCACAACCCACCTGGATGTGTTGCTGTGTGATTTAGTCTGGGGGGTCCTGCTCTGGCAGATGGGGGTTGGACTGGATGATCTTCAGAGGTGCCTTCAACCCTCACCATTCTCTGAGTCTGGCACATGGGCTGGCAGGGAGTGCCCAGCTCAGCCCTGACTTGGGTGATGCCCCACACTCTCTTGGCTTCACCACTTTTGCTGTCCCAGTGCTTCAATGACACCAGGGGAGGGACCACTACCTGACAGCAGTGCTTGAAGCTGCAGGCTCACCCTGCTAGAAGGAATTTGTCTGCCCAGCCAGGCTCTCGCACCAGCTCTATCCAACATGCTTCCCTTGCATGGGGTTCCTGCAGTGCTTTATTCCCAGCAGGACAGTCTCAGGGAGGTAGAGGTTAAGAGGATAGGGCTGGGTTGTTTTGGTTTTTTTTTTCAGTGGTGCCCAGTGATAGGACAAGGGATAGTGGGCACAAAATGAGAACCTGGGAGGTTTCACTGAAGTTCAAGTGGGGGTTGGTCTCTTCTCCCAGGCAACTAACAATAGAACAAGAGGACACAGTCTCAAGCTGTGCAGGGGGAAGTTTAGGCTTGATCTTAGAAAGACGTTCTTCCCAGAAAGAGATTGGCCATTGGGAATGGGCTGCCCAGGGAGGGGGTGGGATGACATCCCTGGAGATGTTTAGGAAAAGCCAGGATGAGGCACTTAGTGCCATGGTCTGGGTAATTAGATAGGGTTGGGTGACAGGCTGGACTTGATGATCTGGAAGCTCTCTTCCAACCTGGTTTATTGTGTGATTAAGGTGAAACTTCTTCACTCAGAGTGCTGGAGCCCTGGAGCAGGCTGCCCAGAGGGGTTGTGGAATCTCCTTCTCTGGAGACTTTCAAAACTCACCTGGATGCATTCCTGTGCAACCTGATCGAGGTGAACCTGCCTTAGCAGGGAGGTTGGACTGGATGACCTCCAGAGGTCCCTTCAGCTACCACCATTGTGTGATTCTGCAGGACAGACAAACAGCCAAGTCCCAGAGGTGAATGGTGCCATCCTGCTGCAGGGCTGAGCTCTATATTCCTCCCCCCACCTACCATATTCCTCCCAACACCTACCATATTCCTCCCCCCACCTCCTATATTCCTCCCCCCACCTACCATATTCCTCCCCCCACCTCCTATATTCCTCCCCCCACCTACCATATTCCTCCCCCCACCTCCTATATTCCTCCCCCCACCTACCATATTCCTCCCCCCACCTCCTATATTCCTCCCCCCACCTACCATATTCCTCCCCCCACCTCCTATATTCCTCCCCCCACCTACCATATTCCTCCCCCCACCTACCATATTCCTCCCAACACCTACCATATTCCTCCCCCCACCTACCATATTCCTCCCAACACCTACCATATTCCTCCCCCCACCTCCTATATTCCTCCCCCCACCTACCATATTCCCCTCCCCACCTCCTATATTCATGTTGGTGTGAGGTTAAATCCCTTCCTGCCTGATGATGAAGGACTGCCAGTTAATGGACTCTTAGTTAATGAACTACAAACTTTTCCCTTTCAGTAAAGGGCTAAGCACTAAGTCTGTGCAGCCTGGCTGCACAGACTCACAGGAGTATCCTCAGCAGCAGCTGAGCAGCCCTGAGCATGAGGCAGGGTCAGAGCACCCCTGCCAGCCTACCTTAGTCAAGGTGTGTCTGCTCACACTGTGCATGTCGCAGCTGTCAGATGTTAATCCACAGCATCTCGACCTGGCAGCAAGGATCAGTGCTGCTGGGAAGCCTGGGGAAGGTCTGAGGAGCACCTGCAACCCCCCCAGCCCACAGCCCAACCCTTGTGCTGCTCAGACCTGGGTGAGCTGAAAGCAAGCTGCTGAACCTTCCAGGCTCACAGCCTCGCAGTCACTCAGGCTGTGCCACCAGCACCCATGGCCAGCAAATGCCCCTGCCTATGGCACTCACCAGCCTGAGAAACACCTTGACAGCCAGGAGCTGCTTGCCACTGGCTGATCACACCTGCTCACACCCCCTCCATCAGTACAGAGCTAGGAAACAACCACAACTACCCCCTTGCTTTGCTCTGCAGCTGAGCAGGGGCTGCAACAGAGGGTGCTGGGAGCAAGGAGGCTATGGTGTAGGTTGCAAGACCATGCAGCAGGGAGGGGGGGAATCAACCTCTACACTGAGTGCTCCACAGCAGGAAAACTGTGCACTGTACATCACCTGGAACAAAAAAATCCTTTCTTTGTCTTTGTTCTGAGCACTCCATGTGCTCAGCTCAGTGTTACAAGGCTCCAAGGCAGATGCATGGCATTGATTTCCAAGGTGACTCCCATAATTACCTATACTTGCAGTGCTCTCACCTCATCACCCTCTACAACTATCTCAAAGGAGGTTGGAGTGAGGTGAGGCTCCCCTCTTCTCACATGCAGCAAGTGACAGGAGAAGAGGAAACAGCCTCAAGTTGTGCCAGGGCAGGTTCAGGTTGGATATTAGGAGAAATTTCTCCCCTGGAAGGTTGGAGTGAGGTGAGGGTTGGTCACTTCTCCCTGGTATCAGGTGACAGAATAAGAGGAAATGGCCTCAAGCTGCACCAGGGGAGCTTCAGGTTGGACATTAGGAGAAATGTCTCCCAGCAAGGGTTCTCAGGCACTGTCCCAGGCAGCCCAGGGAGGTGGTGGAGTCACCATCCCTGGAAGGGTTTAAGACTCATGATGTGGTGCTTAGTGACAGGGTTTAGTGGCAGTGGCTTAGCAGCAGTGGCGGCATTGTGAGCTCAAGTCCAGCAGTTGGACTTGGAAAAAAGTGATTTTAGTACTTAGGCAGACAGTTTCTCTGGTCTCAGTTCAGCAGCTGGCAGGAGGAGGCTGAGGGGAGGTCTCATTGCTCTCTACAACTCACTGAAAGGTTGGAGTGAGGTGAGGCTTGGTCACTTCTCCCTAGTATCAGATGATAGAATGAGAGGAAATGGCCTCAAGCTGCACCAGGGGAGCTTCAGGTTGGACATTAGGAGAAATGTCTCCCAGCAAGGGTTCTCAGGCACTGGCCCAGGCAGCCCAGGGAGGTAGTGGAGTCACCATCCCTGGAGGGATTTAAAAGACTCATGGATGTGGTGCTGAGGGACATGGTTTAGTGGCAGTGACTTAGCAGCAGTGGTGGCATTGTGAGCTGTAGGCAAGGGCTTGGACTTGATGATCTCAAAGGTCTCTTCCATCCTCAACAGTTCTATGATTCCAAGATAGGACTCAGAGGCACAGACTTTGCTGTGTCACATCACAGCTTCTCAGGTACTTTGTGTGGCTCCAGATCATGGTGCCTCACTCCAGGTTAACCTTTGGTAGAGAGGAGCTTCAGTGACCCAGCTGTGCATCAAAGCACCAACACAGGGCCAGTAGGAGGGCACAGCTTCACTGAAGCCAGCCCTGCTTGCACCACAACCACCTGGCTTTCAGGCTTACCTCTGATCAACCATTTTCCTCAAACTTGGCTGAGACTGACTCAAAACTTGTGTGAGATATCAAAGTCTCCCCAGAAAGGAAATCAAGAAATGTGCACTGCTGGCTGTGCTCAGCAAGGAGCCCAGGGTGGCCTTTGTCACCTGGAGAGCAAGGGAGAGAGGTTCAGAGTGGCCTCCCAGCACTCAGCACTTCCTGACTCCTATGCCTTGGGTTTTTCCTTCCTTCCCACCACATTAGCATTTCTGTGTTATGGAATATTTATGATGTACATCCCATGCTTAATGGATTTCCTCCTTTATTTGCAGCATTAATACAAGACTCACAGTATTCAATCTGAAATCCATCAGGGCTTCTGAGGTTTCACTTCACCACTGCTTCCCATGAGGAAGGAAATCTGTAAATCAAACTGGCAAAAAGCAGAAAGAAAGGCTGCATGGGAGCTGCAGGAGCAGGTGGACAGCATCCTTCATGTCAAAAGCAGCTGAAAGGAAACTTCTGCCAATTGAACTGGTTGTAAAGCTGTGAATTACAAAACAGCTCTGCCCTAACTCAGAGCCACAGTTACCCTGAGTCGTAGAACTGGAGGATCCTTTTGGTTGGAATGGACTCTTAAGATCCTTAAGAGGTGTGACCAGCAGGGAGAGTGAGGGGATTCTGCCCCTCTGCTCTTCTTAGATCCCACCTGCAACACTGCATCCAGTTCTGAGGCATCCAAGAACAGGAAGGACATAGAACTACTGAAGAGGGTCCAGAGGAGGCCACGGAGATGATCAAAGGGCTGCACAACCTCCCCTATGGGGACAGGCTGAGAGAGTTGGGGCTGTTCAGGCTGGAGAAGGCTCCAGGGAGACCTCAGAGCAGCCTTCCAGTACCTGAAGGGGCTCCAGGAGAGCTGGGGAGGGACTTCTGACAAGGGCTGGGAGTGACAGGATGAGGGACAATGGCTTTGAGCTGGAAGAGGGGAGATTGAGACTGGAGATTAGGAAGAAATTCTTTCCAGTGAAGGTGGTGAGACACTGGCACAGGTTGCCCAGGGAGGCTGTGGCTGCCTCCTCCCTGGAGGTGTTCAAGGCCAGGCTGGATGAGGCCTTGAGCAACCTGGGCTGGTGGGGTTTTGGAACTGGATCATCTTTAAGGTCCCTTCCAACCCAAGCTAATCTGAAGATGCAAAAGCAGAGCTAAGGGACAGCACTTGGGTCCTGGGGTATGCCCAGGGGAGGAACAGAGTCTAAGGTGAGGTCACACCCTGGAGACAATCTGTTCCGAGACATCTCCACTGCCCTCTGTAAATCCTGGGTCCACAACTGCTCAGAAATGAGATGCTGCCAGCTCCAAATGCACATCCCACACAGCTACAGTTCTGCACCTCTCTGGGTGCCTTCCCTGAGTCCTTGCTGCAGAGCTGGCATGGTCTGCAGCCTTCTGCTCTTTGGTGTCACGCTGCTGGGGAGGGTACCCAGCATCTGACTGACTCCAGATGGGATGCTGAGGTCACCTGCAAAGGCAACCTGATGCCTCAATCAGCACATGGAAAGGAGGGAGCAGAAATAAATGGATCAGTCTGCACCACAGTCATCCTGCTCAAAAGCTGAGGAGCATGGGTTAGTGGCAGTGGCTTAGCAAATAGCGGTGGAATTACAAGCTCCAGGCAGTTGGTTGGACTTGATCTCAAAGGTCTGTCTCTTCCAACCTCAACAGTTCTATGATTCCATGAGTCTGTGAAACTTAGATCATGGATGAGGGGAAAAGCCCTTGGGAAAGCCAAGGGGTTCAAGAGCACCACTTGAAACCTGCTCTTTAAAGAGAACATGCCCCAGGTTTTGACAGAAAGCAGCTCCAGCAGAAGGTATCTTTGGCACGATGGGGTCCCCAGGAGCATGCTGCAAGAAGTCCTCTGCCAGCATCGTGGTGACTGCACCCAGAGCTTGGCTCCAGCCACACTGCAGCATCCAAGCTGCAAAGCACAGACAATTGTCCCATGGCTGCTCACTTTGAACTCCAGCCTCATGCTGGGGCAAACCAGCTCTGCACAGGGACACTCCACTGAGCCAGCCCCCAGGGTGCCAGCAACAACACTCTGAGGAGCAGGAACCACCAACTGCACTTGGATGAGCTGCAACCTGTCCCAGTCCCCAGCTAAACCTCTGCCAAGGCTATCCTGGAGGCACTGCTGCTGCACCCTGGGTGGGCTGGAAGTGGCACAGGCTTGTGCTGGAAACATTCATCTCCTGGAGCAAACACCACTTGATAGCTCTTGGATTCCTGAGCCTCTCCAGGGAAGCCCAGCTCACATGCCCAGGCACATGCAGGGAATGTAATCATGTCCCTGTCCTTGGCACTGGTGAGGCCACACCTTGAGTCCTGGCTTCAGTTTCGAGCCCTGGCTTCAGTTTTGAGCCTTTACAAAAAGGATACTGAGGGGCTGGAATGTGTCCAGAGAAGGGCAACAAATCTGGGGAAGGGTCTGGAGAACAGGGCTGGGGAGGAGCAGCTGAGGAAACTGGGGGTGTTTAGCCTGGAGAAGAGGAAGCTGAGGGGAGACCTCATTGCTCTCTACAGCTCCTGAGAGGAGGTTGGAGCCAGGTGGAGATCAGTCTCTTCTCCCAAGTAACACATCCAACCATCAACCCAACCCCACCATGGCCACTAAACCATGGCCCCAAGTGCCATGGCCACACATTTCTTGAACACCTCCAGGGATGGGGACTCCACCACCTCCCTGGACAGCCTGTTCCAATCCCTGGCCACTCCTGCAGCAGAGACATTTTTCCTAATCTCCAACCTAAACCTTCCTCTGGTGCAACTTGAGACCATTTTCCTCTTGTCCCTTTGCCAGTTACTAAGGGAGAAGATAACAACCCACACCTCACTCCAACCTTCTTTCAGGGAGCTATTTTGCTGCTGGCTAAGACAGACCCCACCTCCAGCATTTTCAGATGACTTTGTGATGGTTATCTTCCCTTTCTACTGTTTGCTTTATGCTTGGAGGGGGAAAAAAAGAAAAAAAAAAAGAAGTTATTTCAGGAGCCCTTTGAACATTAAAATTTATACCATGCCTGCTACTCTCTTCAAATATTTTAAAATATTCCAAACATAAGGATCTGGGCAGCATGCCCAGGATCCTGTCTTTTTGGATAGAAGTTTCAGGTAAGTGACACATCCAGTTACCACCTCTCCCTCAAGAGGTCATCTCCACTTGAGGCTCCAGAGCAGAGCAGGGGCAGGTACCAGAGGTCCCCCAGTTTCACAAAAGGTTAGAAACATCTGCACAGTTGCTAATTAAAGCCAAGGCTCTTCTGTGCCTGACCCACTTCTGCCTGGCTTTCAGGAGCTTTTACCTGAGTGTCTTCACACCACTGAAAAATTAAAATGGTTAATAATGCATCAGAGCCAAACGTTACCCAGGGGCTGGCTACGTGGGGAATAGACTAGACTAGACTAGACTAGACTAGACTAGACTAGACTAGACTAGAATGGAATAGAATAGAATAGAATAGAATAGAATAGAATAGAATAGAATAGAATAGAATAGAATAGAATAGAATAGAATAGAATAGAATAGAATAGAATCAAGAAGGCTGGAAGAGACCTCAAAGATCATCGAGTCCAACCTGTCACCCTACACCTCATGCCTATCTAAACCATGGCACCAAGTGCCACGTCCAATCCCCTCTTGAACACCTCCAGGGATGGTGACTCCACCACCTCCCTGGGCAGCACATTCCAATGGCCAACCACTCTCTCTGTGAAGAACTTTCTCCTCACCTCCAGCCTAAACCTCCCCTGGCACAACTTGAGACTGTGTCCTCTTGTTCTGGTGCTGGTTGCCTGGGAGAAGAGACCAAACCCCTCCTGGCTACAACCTCCCTTCAGGTAGTTGTAGACAGCAATGAGGTCTGCCCTGAGCCTCCTCTTCTCCAGGCTGAACAGTCCCAGCTCCCTCAGCCTCTCCTCACAGGGCTTGTGCTCAAGGCCTCTCCCCAGCCTCGTTGCCCTTCTCTGGACATGCTCCAGCAATTCAACATCTTTCCTAAACTGAGGGGCCCAGAACTGGACACAGTACTCAAGGTGTGGCCTAATCAGTGCTGTGTCCAGGGGTACAATGACCTCCCTGCTCCTGCTGGCCACACTATTCCTGATGCAGGCCAGGATGCCATTGGCTCTCTTGGCCACCTGGGCACACTGCTGGCTCATGTTCAGCTGCTGTCAGCCAGTACCCCCAGGTCCCTTTCCACCTGGCTGCTCTCCAGCCACTCTGACCCCAGCCTGTAGCACTGCATGGGGTTGTTGTGGCCAAAGTGCAGCACCTGGCACTTGGATTTGTTGAATTCCATCCTGTTGGACTCTGCCCATCTGTCCAGCCTGTCAAGGTCCCTCTGCAGAGCCCTTCTACCTTCTAACAGATCAACACCTGCTCCCAGCTTGGTGTCATCTGCAAATTTACTGATGATGGACTCAATCCCCTCATCCAGATCATCAGTAAAGATATTGAACAGGATGGGGCCCAGCACTGATCCCTGGGGGACACCACCAGTGACAGGCTGCCAGCTGGATGTGGCACCATTCACCACCACTCTCTGGGCTCTGCCCTCCAGCCAGTTCCTAACCCAGCACAGTGCTGCTGTCCAAGCCACAAGCTGCCAGTTTGGCCAGGAGTTTGCTGTGGGGGACAGTGTCAAAGGCCTTGCTGAAGTCCAGGCAGACTACATCCACAGCCTTTCCCACGTCCACCAGGCTGGTCACCTGATCATAGAAGATCAGGTTGGTGAGGCAGGACCTGCCCTTCCTAAATCCATGTTGGCTGGGCCTGATTCCTTGGCTATCCTTCAGGTATGCAGTGATTGCCCCCAAGACAATCTGCTCCATGATTTTCCCTGGCACTGAGGTCAGGCTGACAGGCCTGTAGTTCCCAGGTTCTTCTGTTCGTCCCTTCTTGTGGATGGGCATCACACTGGCCAGTTTCCAGTCTTCTGGGACCTCTCCAGTGAGCCAGGACTGGTGGAAAATGATGGAGGGAGGCTTGGCCAGCTCATCTGCCAGCTCTTTCAGCACCCTAGGATGAATCCCATCAGGTCCCATGGACTTGTGAATATCCAAGTGACTCAACAAGTCTCGAACTAATTCCACATGGATTTCAGGAGTACAACACTGCTCCTTGACCCCATTAACCAGCTCAGGAGGCCAGTTACCCTGAAGTCCTCCTGCCTTACTGTTGAAAATGGAGGCAAAGAAGGTATTTAGAATCTCAGCCTTCTCCTCATCCTTAGTTACAATGTTACCCTCCACGTCCAATAAAGAGTGGAGGCTCCTCTTGCCCCTCTTTTTAGCATTAATATATTTATAAAAATGCTTTTTGTTGTCCTTCACGGAAGCGGCCAGTTTAATTTCTAACTGTGCTTTTGCCTCTCTAATTTTTCTTCTACATGATCTAACAACATCCTTAAACATATCACTAGTTGCCTCCCCCCCTTTCCAAAGGTGATAAACCCTCTTTTTTTCCCTTAAATCCTTCAGGAGCTGCTTGCTCATCCAGGCCGGTCGTCTTCCCCGCCGGCTCGTCTTACGGCATGTGGGAACTGCCAGTTCCTGTGCCTTTAGGAGCTCCTGTTTGAAGTAGGTCCAACCATCCTGGAACCCTTTGTTCTTAAGGGCTGTTACCCAGGGAACTTTCTGAATAAGTTGCCTGAACAACCTGAAGTTTGCCCTCCGGAAGTCCAAAGTGAGGGTTCTGTTACTGCTCCTCCCTATCTCCCTGCATATTGAAAACTCCACTGTCTCATGGTCGCTGCACCCTAGACAGCCTCCGACCATCACATCTCCCACCAGCCCTTCTCTATTTGAGAACAGCAGATCAAGCAGAGCCTTGCCCCTGGTAGGTTCACCTAAGAGCTGCATCAGGAAGTTGTCATCCATGCACTCTAGGAACCTTCTGGACTGTCTCCTCTCTGCTGAATTAAGTTCCCAGCAGATGTCTGGTAGGTTAAAGTCCCCCACAAGGACAAGGTCTGATGATCTTGAGACAGCTTCCAGCTGCTTATAGAATATCTCATCGGCCTCCTCATCCTGGTTGGGTGGTCTATAACAGACTCCAACCAGGATGTCAGTTTTGTGTGGCCTCCCTCTGATTTTAACCCACAAGCATTCAACCCTTTCTTCTGCAACCTCGAGTTCTGAGGCATCAAAGGATTCCCTAATATACAGGGCCACCCCTCCTCCTCTTCTCCCGTGCCTGTCTCTCCTAAAGAGCTTATAACCCCCCAGTGCAGTACTCCAATTGTGAGAATTGTCCCACCACATTTCTGTGATGGCAACTACATCATAGTTCTCCTGGTGAACCAAGAGTTCCAGTTCCTCTTGTTTGTTGCCCATACTGCATGCATTGGTGTACATGCACTTCAGCTGGGCTGCTGGTTTCACCAGTTTGTGTGGTCCTCCCTCCTCTCCAGGGAGACTGGTTTCCACACCCACCCCCTTCAGACCTAGTTTAAAGCCCTCCCAATGAGTCCTGCCAACCCCAGTGCCAGCACCCTCTTACCCTTTCTAGATAAATTCAACCCATCTTGGTCCAGCAGGTCAGGTGCAGTAAGAGTTGCCCCGTGATCAAAGAAGCCAAAATTCCGCTGCTGGCACCATCTCCTAAGCCAACTGTTGATGGTGTGGGTTTTCCTGTTCCTCTCAGTGTGCACCACAGCTGCTGAGGGAACTGAGCAGAACACCACTTGAGCTCCTGCCCCGTCAATTGATTTCCCAAGGGCCTTAATTTCCTTTTTAATCTTCCTGGTGCTGCTCTTTTCCATTTCTTCACTTCCAGCCTGAATTACCAGCAATGGGTAATAGTCAGAGGGCTGGATTAGTTTAGGTAACCTCTGGGTGATGTCCTTCACCCGGGCCCCAGGTAGGCAGCACACCTCCCTATGGGATGGGTCAGGACGACATATGGGTCCCTCTGTTCCCCTCAAGAGAGAGTCTCCAATAACTATAGCCTTTCTCTTTTTCTTTGTAGCACTGGTCCTTAAGGTTTGGGGGAAGCTTGGTTCTGCTTGTGGATGGCATCACCAGTAGCTGCTGTGAGGAGGGGATGCCCCCTAGCCTGCTTCCATTCCATCACACACACCCCTTTGTGCCACTCACTGATATCCCTTTCTGCCACTTGGTGATGTCCTAAACCTCTCTGGGCTGGTTTCTGTAAGTGTTGAAGAGCACTCTGGCCACAGCAGGAGGGAAAGCCTGGCTGAACTGTTCAGCTGGTCCCCAGTGCATCCTTCTGCTCACTCCAGGAGAGAGGGAACCAAGAGAAACCTTCCTGGGACAACCAAGAGAAACCTTCCTGGGACAACCAAGAAAAACCTTCCTGGGAGAACCAAGAAAAACTTGTCTGGGAGAACCAAGAAAAGCCTCCATGGGAGAAGCAAGAAAAATCTTCCTGGCAGAACCAAGAAAAACCTTCTGGGAAAACCAGGAATAACCTTCCTGGGAGAACCAGGAAAAGCCTTCTTAGGAGAACCAAGACTAGAAATGCTAAGTTGCATTCCTGAGCACACTCCAAACAGTCTGGTGAAGAGAAACATTATTCAGCATAGAGAAGACTCCAGGGAAACCTTAGAGCTGCCTGGGGATCCTACAGAAAGGCTGCAGAGGGACTTCTCCTGAGGGTGTCTAGAGCCAGGCCAAGGGGGAATGGTTTGAAGCTGACGCAGAGCAGGGTTAGACCGGAGCTGAGGAAGAAGTTCTGCAGTACAGGGGTGGTGAGACTCCAGCACAGGCTGCCCAGGGAGGTTGTGGATGTCTCCTGCCCAGGGTTGTTGAATGCCAGGCTGGATGAGGCCCTGAGCAGCCAAGCCTAGCTGGGAGGTGTCCCTGCCCATGGCAGAGAGGTTGAAGTAGATGATCTCTGAGGTCCCTTCCAGCCTGAGCCAATCTGTGATTCAGTGATTCTGTAGGAGAGCCAGGACAAACCTCGATGCATTCCTCCCACCTCTGCTACTGTGTCTGCTCCTGGTTGCCATCTCCTCGGGAGGTTCAGCTGTGTGGGGTAAGCAGTGGGGCGTTGCTGAGCTCAGGAGCAAGGATTTAAACTTTAGTTTCTGTGCCTTGCATGGCCGGCGGCTTAGACATTGGCCTGGGCAGGTTCCGTGCTGCTATATTTTTTACTTGGCTGCCACTTAGTGGCAATGCGAAGCAATAGCTTGGGGAGAGGCAGCAGCCAAGCCTGCCAAATCCACTCCATATCCTCTCCCAGCCACTCTTTGCTCAATCACTCGGTTTCCACTCAACACATTTTCCCACAGGCTGTGAAGGATGTTATAAAAGAGTGGTCAGGCACTGGAACAGGCTGCCCAGGGAGGTGGTGGTGTCCCCATCCTTGGAGGTGTTCAAAAACTATGTAGCCAAGGGGACAGGGATCAGTGGGCATGGTGGTGGCAGGGTGACAGTTGGACTTGATGATCTCAGAGATGTTTCCCAAGCAGAACACTCTTGCGAAGTGATGCTCTCTAGCAGGGCACAGCAGTGACTGCCAGCTCCTCAGGGCTGTCTCCTGATGGAAAGCTCAGGCTCTTTGCAACAGCAACAACAGCTCACATCCCTTACACCAACAACTCTCAGAGACACCAAGAGCTCACATCCCTTACACCAACAACTCTCAGACACCAAGAGCTCACATCCCTTACACCAACAACTCTCAGAGACACCAAGAGCTCACATCCCTTACACCAACAACTCTCAGAGACACCAAGAGCTCACATCCCTTACAGCAACAACTCTCACAGACACCAAGAGCTCACATCCCTTACAGCAACAACTCTCACAGACACCAAGAGCTCACATCCCTTACACCAACAACTCTCAGAGACACCAAGAGTTCACATCCCTTACACCAACAACTCCCAGACACACCAAGAGCTCACATCCCTTACCTAGGAGATGACACAGACTCCACACCTTTGAGTGCTGTCTAAAATAGAGAGGAAAACAAGGAAATGGCCTGAAACTGTGTTAGGGGAGGGTTAGGTTGGAGATTAGGAAAAATGTCTTTGTTTCAAGAGTGGTCAGGGATTGGAACAGGCTGCCCAGGGAGGTGGTGGAGTCCCCATCCCTGGAGGTGTCCAAGAAATGTGTGAATGTGGCACTTGGGGACACAGTTTAATAAGCATGTTAGGGTGACAGCTGGACTTGAAGATCTTGGAGGTGTTTTGCAAGCAGAAGAGCTCTATGACATCCCATCTCCTTTGCAAAAACACTGAAAATATCAGGGTCATTATGAAGATAATATCCATCTTGTGGTGCTTCTCATTCAGAAAGTTAGTGGTGTCCACCACCAGCACACACCTCAAAGGGACTTTCAGAGGTCAGGATTGGAAGTGTTAGAATCCTAGAACCACAGAAAAGTTTGGATTGGAAGGGACCTTAAACAGCATCCAGTTCCAATCCCCATGCCATGGGTGGGGACACCTCCCACCAGCCCAGGCTGCTCAAGGTCTCATTCAACCTGGCCTAGAACACCTCCAGGGAGGGAACATTCACAGCCTGCCCAGGCAACCTGTGTCAGTGTCTCCCCACCCTCACTCTAAAGAATTTCTCCCTTTACTGTGAGGGTGGCAATAATGTCCATCAGCCTGCTTGTTGAGGCAGATAAAGCATTGCAGGTGTGTCTGCTGGTGCTGCACTCCATGAGGAGGGGCTGCCTTCTGTGGAGGGGGTTGGAGGATGGAAATACATAAATACACTCTTCTTGTTGAAAACTCAACTTCTGGCAAGCAAAGCTAGCTGTTTCAGACAGCCCAGCACCGTATCACACAGGAATTCCCTGTGCAAAGGGAGGACACATCCAAGCTCCTGCTTTAGGAACAAGTTCTGCACCATGAGGGTGGTGGAGCACTGCAACAGGCTGCCCAGGGAGGTAGTTGAGGTCCCATCCCTGGGGACATTCAAGATGAGGCTCAACAGGGCTCTGAGCTAGTTGAAGATGTCCCTGCTGACTGCAGGAGGGGTTGGACTGGATGACCTTTGCAGGTCCCTTCCAATCCACACCATTCTGTGATTGTCTGCCTGCAGCACTGCAGTTGCTCCTGTGAAGCAGCAGAGTTGGGTGTTCAAGTTTCTGCTCTCATTTCCTATGGAAATAGTGAACACAGAGCATGGCATTGCCATTTTCCAGGGAACAGTCAGAGAATCACAGAATGGTTTGTGTTGGGAGGGACTTAAAGCTCATCCAGTTCCACCCCCTTTTGCCATGGGCAGGGAGACCTCCCACTAGCCCAGGCTGCTCAAAGCCTCATCCAGCCTGATCTTAAACCCTTCAAGGATGAGGCATCCACAACCTCTCTGGGCAACCCATTCCAGTGTCTCACTACCCTCATGGTAAAGAACTTCATAGTGTCCACTCTAAATCTACCCTGCCCTGTTGGAGCTAACAATAACACAGGGCAGAATTGCCACACCAGGGCAGGATTACCACACCAGGGCAGAATTGCCACACCAGGGCAGGATTACCACACCAGGGCAGGACTACCACACCAGGGCAGAATTGCCACACCAGGGCAGGATTGCCACACCAGGGCAGGACTACCACACCAGGGCAGGACTCCCACACCAGGGCAGGATTACCACACCAGGGCAGGATTACCACACCAGGACAGGACTACCACACCAGGGCAGAATTGCCACACCAGGGCAGGATTGCCACACCAGGGCAGGACTCCCACACCAGGGCAGGACTCCCACACCAGGGCAGGATTACCACACCAGGGCAGGATTACCACACCAGGACAGGACTACCACACCAGGGCAGGATTACCACACCAGGGCAGGATTGCCACACCAGGATAGAAGTTTCAAAGTCAGGTGAGATTTTTCAAGAGATTTTTCAAGAGAAGGAGCTTGCGGCTTCCCCTGGAGGCTCTGTGCTCCAAGTCTGGCCTCCCTGAGATGCAGAAGCTTTTGTTCCCATAAGTTTCATTTCTATTTTCATCATTACACTGGAGATATAACCAGCCTCCCACCCCCCCAACATTTCTTTGTTGATATTCTCTATAGAGGTGGAAGAGAAGGAGCTGAAATTACAGCATACTGGAGACTTCACTTTGCAAATGCTTCAAGTCTCTCCTTTTTCTTTCCTTTTCTGAGCTGCATTGATTAATGTCCAGACAAATTTCTTGCTGTGAAATAGAGGTAAGCCCTGGTAACCTGACCATCAACTCAAAGTGGCAGGTACCTTACCTAATGTAAAGGGGGGAGGAGAAAAAGAGAGCCAGCCAAGCTAAACAAAATAATGGCAATATTCAAATCTTACCCTGCTGTCAGTTTTACCTTTTGCTCTAATCACAGCTCCTGCAGCAGCCCAGCCTTGCACAGTCACCTGAAGGGCTCTCCCGCACCCAGCAACTCACATCCTTCATGGCACAAACTGGAGTGCCAGCAGTGGCCCTTGCTGGAGGAGGTATCTGTGGGTATTGTCTTTCACTCTCACATCCAGCAGGCAGGGGACACCATAACTGCGTTTCCTCTCCCTATCTGGACCCACCTGAAAATCTCATCACACTAGGAGCAGATTGCAGCTCTTCTTTCCTAGAACCAGAGAGCTGTTGAGGTTGAAGAGACCTTTGGGATCACCAAGTCTAAGCTCACCCAGAGCTCACAATCCACCACTGCTGCTAAGCTGCTGCCACTATCCCACATCCCTCAGCACCACATCCAGGCAGATTTGAACACCTCCAGGGATGGGGACTGCACCACTGCCCTGGGCAGCCTGGGACAGTGCCTGAGGAGCCTTTGCTGGGAAAAATTGTTCTTAATATCCAACCTGAACCTCCCCTGCTGCAACTTGAAGATGTTTCCTCTTGTCCTGTCACTTGTTGCACGTGAACCAAGACCAACCCCCACCTGGCTCCATCCTCCTTTGAGGCAGTCCCAGAGGGTGATGAGGTCTCCCCTCAGCCTCCCCTTCTGAAAACTAAAGAACCCCAAGTTCCAAGTTCCCTCAGCTGTTCCTCATCAGGCTTGTGTTCAACTCTTTATGACCATTCAGGCTTTGCCCTGTAGAGTTTAAAATGTCATCCTGGGGTGTGGGGAAGATGCTCTCTCCCCCCCCAAGCCCCTGCATGGACACATTCAGAACCTCCAGGTCCTGCTCTCACTGTGTGTGGGGGTTCTTCCTCTTGCCCAGGGGGACCAGAGCAGCACCCTGACTTAGCAAGCTCCAATCTAGGTGGGAAGAAGCCTCTGTTGGTGCTGTGGATTTCTTTGCTATGAATTGGAAAGATGCTTCAGATGAGTTCAGCCACGGAGAGCGGTTCCCAGCCAGTTTGAACAGCTCTACCTGCGCTGGCACTAGGATGAAATGTTTGCTTTTCACACCTCTGCACTTTAAACTGAGCTGCAGGAATCCAGCTTCTGAAAGCTTGAACCTGCCTGGGAATTCAGATCCCTTTTCATCCACTTTGTCAATTGTCTTCTGGAGGAAACGATTTGCCAAGGCTGTGGATGATTAGAGGCTCAGGAGCATGTGCCAAGGGGCAGCCCCCAGTGCTCTGCCACAGGAGCAGCCTCCAGCACCCACAGCAGGGCCCTGGGCTTGGGGACTTTGTGCTGGTGCTGCTTCTGTCCAAGAGGGAAATGGCTCCAGAAGTGCCCAGTGCTCCAGTGAGGCACTGGCACAGGTTGCCCAGGGAGGTGGTGGAAGCCTCATCCCTGGAGGTTTGTAAGGCCAGGCTGGAGGTTGCTCTGAGCAACCTGATCTAATGTGAGGTGTCCCTGCCCATGGCAGGGGGGTTGGAACTGGCTGAGCCTTGAGGTCCCTTCCAACCCTGACAAGTCAATGATTCTATGATCTCCATGTTCAACCCATGGGAGCAGCAGAGGCAGAATCTGCTCCTCTGCTGCTGTCTACATTTCAGTATCTGAAGGGGACCTACAGGAAGACTAGGGAGGGGCTGTGGGGACAGGATGAGAGGCAATGGTTTGAAACTGGAGCAGGGTGGATTTATGTTGGACATCAGGAGGAAGTTCTGCAGTGGTGAAATGCTGGAACAGGTTGCCCAGGGATGAGGCTGAGGTCCCATCCCTGGAGACACTCAAGAACAGACTTGACATGTCTCTGGGCAGCCTGATCTAGTTGGAGACGTCCCTTCTGACTTCAGGGGTGTTGGACAAGATGACCTTTGAGGTTCCCTTCCAATTCAATGCAATCTGTGAATCTGTGTCCTGGTTGCCTCCTGATGGCCTTCCCTGGCAGGCACCTTGAAGAGCCTCATTTCATCTGGCATTCAGTGGTGGTCAGCTCATAACCATCCTTGCCCACCCATCCTGTTTGCAGCACAGTGAAGCGGAGCAAGAGCTGGGGTCTGCTGGACGTTTCCATTCTGCCTTGTGATACAGCACAAGGTTAACATCTCAGAGCAATCTGCTGCTAAAGAACGCACCCAAAAAGAAATCTTCACAGCTTCCATGACTTCTGACTTTGCTGGACTCATTTGCAACGTATTTTACTCAGTTTGAACCACAAAAAAAGTCTCAGGTTGGGTGTCTGGGCTAGTGCAGTTGGACACAGCTTCACAGCAGGCTGTGCCTAAGAGAAATTAGGGTAAGTAATGGTTTGCTAATGAGGTTCATCAGGTCTAGCAAGAGCCATCATGAACAGGCAGCTGCAAGAACAGGTAACCTTCAGTTCATTCCTTGGCAAGAAAGAGGTGACAGTAATAACATGGAATCACACAATGGCAGGGGTTGGAAGGGGCCTCTGGACATCATCCAGTCCAACCTCCCTGCCAGAGCAGAGTCACCTAGAGCAGGTTTGCACAGGACAGCATCCAGGCATGTTTTGAATGACTCCAGAGATGGAGACTCCCCCACCTCTCTGGGCAGCCTGCTCCAGTGCTCTGCCACCCTCAAAGTGAAGAAGCTCCTCCTCATGTTTAGATGGAACTTCCTATGCTCAGTTTTGCCCCTGCCACCTCTTGTCCTGTCACTGGGCACAAGAAATATTAATGGACACAGTAAAACCAAAGCACTCAAGCGAGATAAACCCCCAGAAAACCGGTGAAGGGCCTTGAACACAAGTCTTATGAGGAGTGGCTGAGGGAGCTGGGGTTGTTTAGCCTTCAGAGGAGGAGGCTGAGGAGAGGGAGACCTCATCACCCTCTACAACTATCTCAAAGGAGGCTGGAGTGAGGTGAGGCTTGGGCTCTTCTCACATGCAATGAGTGACAGCTTCAAATTGCACCAGGGGAGGTTCAGGTTGGATATTAGGAGAAATACCTTCCCATCAAGGGTTCTCAGGCACTGGCCCAGGCTGCCCAGGGAGGTGGTGCAGTCCCCATCCCTGGAGGTGTTTAAAAGCAGTGTGGATGTGGTGCTGAGGGATGTGGCTTAGTGGCAGTGGCTCAGCAGCAGTGGTGGATTGTGAGCTCTGGGTGAGTGATTGGATTTGATGCTCTCAAAGGTCTCTTCCAGCCTCAACAGTTCTATGATTATATGATTCTGTGGTGGACACTCAAACTCATAAAGTTGAAGGTACAATTACTTATTGGGAGCTCTCTTGACACTTTGCCTTCTTTGGGAAGATACTTCAGAACCTCCACAGGTCTCACTGCTTTTTCTTGTCCATACAGAGTGACAGACAGAGGCAGTGGACGCCCCCCAGGAGTGCACTTGCAACACCCATTTCACCCTCCCAAGGCAAAGTTCCAGGCACCTGCAGGTGCTCCCACTTGAGATTCCTCTCCCCAGCACCTCAGAAGGATGTGACAGCAGGACAAACACTTTTGCCTTTTGAGATAATATTTTGGAGGGAAATGGGATAACTGCAGTTTTGTTATACAAGGGGCGGGGGGGGGGGACAAAAAAAAAAAAAAAAAAAGCAGCAGCCTTGCAATTCTGCCCTGCTGGCCCTCCCCTTGATCAGGGCAAGTAATTTTTTTGACAGGTGAATAAAATATCATTAGTTTCTCCCCTGTCATCAATCATCAAAGTGAAGGCTGGGCGAGTAACCTCTCCAGACAGTCCTGGGGGCTGCATCAGTTTCTAAAGAAGCAGAGAGGGGCCAGGGCAGGAGGCTCCCTTTCTATCTAAGTGCATGGGAGGCAGGCAGCTCAAACCTCACCCCAGCTTTGACTTTTTTTTTTTTTTATTCCCCTCCCCTCCTCCCCTGAAGTGTTAGAAGCTGACAACGGCATAGAAATGGAGATTTCACGTTGTCACCATCAGCCTTGCCCAGCTATTTGTGGCCAGGTAGCCCAAGCTGGGCTAGATAATTGTATTGGGGCATTGCTGAGAGCAGCAGCATAAGTTAAGGAGAGAGAATGACAAATCTGAAGCTTTTGTCTAAAGGTCACACTCTTGATGCTTCTTTCGCGTTTGTGTGAGTTAATTTACTTTAAGGAGGGGTGGTGGAAAAGAAAAAAAAAAAAGATCTTCACAACAAAGCAAAATGAACAGAAATCTGTCCCTGAGACTGCCGTGGCCGTGAACTT